>NW_003852446.1:8827330-8848102 GCF_000181295.1 Otolemur garnettii
GGTAGAGTGCTGTGGCATCACAGCTCACAGCAACCTCCAACTCCTAGGCTCAAGTGAGTCTCCTGCCTCAGCCTCCCAAGTAGCTGAGACGACAGGCACCTGTCACAATGCCCAGCTATTTTTTTTTTTTTTGGTTGCAGCCATCATCATTTTTGGTGGGCCCAGGGTAGATTTGAACCCGCCACCTTAGGTATATGTGGCTGGCGCCTTAGCCACTTGAGCCATAGGCTCTGAGCCACGGGTTGCTTTCTTGATTTCTTTTTCAGATTGTTTATTATTAGTGTATATAAATGACATTGATTTTTGTGTGTTGATTTTTTATCTTGCAACTTTACTAAATTCATTTATCTGTTCTAATAGATTTTTGCTGGAATCTTTAGATTTTTCTAAGTATAAAATCATATCAATTGCAAACATGGCTAATATGACTTTTTTCTTTTCAATTCAGAGACTCTTTACTTATTCTTTTAGCCTAATTGCTCTGGCCAGGATGTCCATTACTATGCTGAATAAAAGTGGGCTTCTTTCTCTTCTTCCAGACCTTAGCTGAAAGTCTTTTAATTTTGTCCCACTCAGTATGATATTGGCTGTTGGTTTGTTATACATGACCTTTATTATTTCGAGGTGTGTTCCTTCTCTACCCAGTTCGAGAATTTTTTAATCATAAAGAAATGTGAATTTTCTGAATGCTTTTTAAGCATCTATTGAAATGTGCATATGACTTCTGTTCTTAGTTTCGTTAATTTGATGTATTACATTTATTGATTAGTATATGTTGAAACATCCTTGCATCCCTAGGAAGAATCCCACTTGATCATGGATTGTTGTTGTTGAAATCTTTTAAATGTGTTATTGAAAAATGTGCTAATATTTTGTTGAGGATTTCTGCATCCATGTTCGTTAGTGAAATTGACTTGTAATTTTCTTTTGATGTTGAGTCTGTGTCTGAATTTGGTGTCAGGATAATACTGGCCTTGTAGAATGAGTTTGAAAGTATTCCCTCCTCTTCAGTTTTTTTGAAGAGTTTATGTAGAATTGATATTAATTCTTCTTTAAATGTTTAGCAGAATTCATCAGGTCCTGGGATTTTTTTTTGATAGGAATAGATTTATAATTAGAAAAGAGATTGAATTGGGAATCAAAAATCCCAAACATCACGCCTATAATCCTAGCACTCTGGGAGGCCAAGGTGGGTGGATCACTGGAGCTCCTGAGTTCGAGACCAGCCTGAGTAAGAGTGAGACCCCGTCTCTACTAAAAATGAAAAACTGAGGCAAGAGGATCACTTGAGCCCAAGAGTCTGAAGTTACTGTGAGCTCTGAGTCCACAGCACTCTACCAAGGGTGACAGCATGAGACTCTATCTCAAAAAAAAAGGAAAGAAAAAATCCCTGGACCCGGTGGCTTCATTAGTGAGTTCTATGAAACTTTTAAAGAAGAACTAATACCAATCCTCCTCAGACTCTTTAAAAACACTACAAAGGAAGAAATACTTTGTAACTTATTCTATGAGGCCAACATTGTCTTGATACCAAAGCCAGACAAAGACATTACAAAGAAATAAAAGTACAGACCAATATCCCTTGTGAACATTTATGTAAAAATCATCAATAAAATAGTAGCAAAATCAAATTCAGCAGCATATAAAAAGGATTACATACCACAATCAAATTGGATTTATTCCTGGAATGCAAGGGTACTTCAACATACAAAAGTCAGCATAATGCACCCCGTTAATAAAATGATGGGAGAAAACACATGATCATCTCAATTGATGCAAAAAAAAAGCATTTGACAAAATTCAACATCTTTTCACAATAAAAAATAATCAACGAAATAGGAGAAGGAAATTACCTCAAAAAAAAGGCCACATATGAAAAGTCAATAGCTAACATCATACCCAATGCTGAAAAACTGAAAGATTTTTCTCTAAGATCTGGAATAAACCAAGAATAACAAGGATGCCAAGACCAGTCAATGGTAAAACAATATTTTTTTCAACAAACGGTGCAGAAGAAACTGGATATTTACATGCAAAAGAATGAAGTCAGACATTTGCATAACACCATAAATAAAAATTAATTCAGAATGGATCAAAGCCATAAAAATAATATATAAAACTATAAAAGTTTTCAAAAAAACTGAATTTGGCATTTTCTTGGACATGATACCAAAGGCATAAGTCAACAAAAGAAAAAATAATAAACATACTGAACTTCATCAAAATTAAAAACTTTTGCACTTCAATACTATCAATAGAATAATACTTCATAATGTAATTTACCAAGTCACTACACAAATGTATCAATTTGGATGCTGGCAAGAAAACCAATAGCAAATTCAAAGGGCAGTTGAGGAGGGTTAATAGAAGTACTGTTTGCAATAGTATGGATGAGGAAAAGAAACCCAACAATGGACGGTGAAGCACTCCGGTGGTAGTAACAGCAGAAGGTGAGCCAAACCACAGGCATAAAGGTGCTTTTCAGTACAAAATACATAGAAATTCTGGAAAACTATAATAAATTTCCTTTGAAATTTTGCCTAAGCTTTCAAGAGAAATCACACAGTACAACATGAGAAAAGAACTGAAAACCAGAGTGGTCAAAATATGCACCAACTCTGAAGCAGTTCTGAGAGTTTTGCAGGTCTTGGTAACAAAAACGTGGGAGTCGATGACTATATGGGGACAGAGGACAAGGCACTAAGCCCACCTGAGACTGGTAGTTTGACCTGGGGTCCCTATATAAAGGTAACACTTCTAAAGAGCTAAACCCGTAGTGAAAATAAGTAAGAAAAATCCACTCACCTTGATTGTCGTGGGCCTGCTCTGGGTGGCAAAGAGAAAAAGGATCTTCCTAAAGAATTCATAATCATACGTGCCTTCACCTAGATTTGGGAGTTATTATACACTACCATTGTTTATGAATCCCCAAACAATATAATAACATAAAAATTAGTCTTAGTTTAGAAATATCCTATTGCTGCTAACCAGTAAATATGAAATCCTCCAAATAGACGTAAGCTCATTGTATCCACACCAATAAAGTCCACTGAAGACACTGTATTCCAAAACTATATAAAAACCATGAGTATCAGTTATTTTTGCTGTATAATGAACTATCTCAAAACTTATGGTAACTATTTATTTAGCATGCAATTCTGTGGGTTAGCTATTGGGCTGGGTGCAACTGAGTAGTTTTATTACTTTGGCCATGCTCAATTGAGCTCAGCTGATCTCAATAACGGAACTGCAGTCAGCTGCTTGGTTAGCTGGAAACTGAATCAACTAAGTTTGTTCAGCTGGGATGATATTCCTTTGCTCCACATAAACAATTCTCTGTAAGATTCTCGTCAGACGTTTCTGGATATTTCTGACAAGGTCCCAAGAAAGCAAGCATGAGCAAGTATAAACCCACTTGAGTCCTAGGCTCAGAACTAAGACACTGCTGCTTCCACTTTATTCTATTGACCAAATAAGGTCATAAAGCTATCCCAGATTCTAGGGATGGAGAGGTAGACTCTACCTTTTGATAAGTGCATAGATATAGGCACAGGAAAAATGTATGAGTACTTTTATAATCCAAAAAAAAATGAATAAGAACAAGAAGACAAATTCTAAGTTAAGGGTGCATGTTAATATACTGCAACTAACTTTCTAAAGCAAGTTCTTTAAGGTGAATAAAAGGATGCTAAGTATAATAATAACACAAAAAGATATAAAAGTATAGAATTCATGGGTAAAAGTATACAGTGCAATTCAGAATACTCTATATAGTAAAAATCATATGTAAACCACCTGGGAAGGTTAATATATGAAGCTATTAAAAAAATAATATCTACAGGCTCAGTGCCTGTAGCTCAGTGAGTAGGGCGCCAGCCACATACACTGAGGTTGGTGGGTTCAAGCCCAGCCCAGGCCTGCTAAACAACAATGACAACTGCAACCAAGAAATGGCCGGGCATTGTGGTGGGTGCCTGTAGTCCCAGCTACTTGGGAGGCTGAGGCAAGAGAATTGCTTGAGCCCAAGAGTTTGAAGTTGCCATGAGCTGTAATGCCACAGCACTATACCAAGGGCAACATAGTGAGACTCTATCTCAAAAAAAAAAAAATCTACAATAATGTATTAAGTACAAAACATAAAAATATGTAATTTATTACATCAAAATTTAAAACTTGGATAGGAACTTAAACACTCCACTTTCAACACTGGACAGATCATCTAGGTATAAAATCAACAAAGAAACGTTGGACTTAAATTGCACCCTAGACCAAATGGACCTAACAAACATTTACAGAATATTCCATCCAACAGCTACAGAATATACATTCTTCTCCACATGAGATATTCTCCTAGGTAGATCCTATTTTTCTTTCTTTAAAAACATCTGATCCTATGTTAGGCCACAAAACAAGTGGTAAAATATTCAAGAAGATCAAAATCATATCAAATATCTTTTCAGACCACATGGTATAAAACTAGAAATTAATAACAAAGGGAACATCAAACATTACAAATACAAAAAAACATGCTCCTAAATGATCATTGGGTTTATAAATAAATTAAAAGAAAAATTTAATAAATTTCTTAAGACACATGAGAATGGAAACATAACATCCCAAAACTTACGAGATGCAACAAAAACACTCCTAAGAGAAAAGTTTATAGCAATAGTTATCTACAAAAAAAATATGAAGTAAAATTTCCAATAAGCAACCTAATGAATGCACCTCAAGGAACTAGGAAAACAAGATTAACTAAGCCCAAAATTGATAGAAGGAAGGAAATAATAAAGATAAAAATAGAGATAAGCAAAAGAAAGATACAAAATATCAATAAAACAGTTTGTTTTATGAAAAATGAAACAAAATTAACTAACATTTACTTAGACTAAGAAGAAAACAAACAAGAATAAATAAGATCAGAAATGAAAAAAGAGACATTACAACTGATACCACAGATTCATGATATAAAGGGTCATAAGAGACTATTGTGAACAACTATATGCCAAGAAAGTATAAATCCTAAAATAAATGGATAAATTGCTAGACACATACAAAGTACTAGGAGTCAACCATGAAGAAATCCAAATCTTGACTAGACCAATAACAAATAAGAAGATGGAGTATTAAAAGTCTCCCATTAAAGAAAATTCCAGACCCTGATGGCTTCACTGCTTAATTCTACCAAACCTTTAAAGAAGAACTAAAATCAATCCTACACAAAGTATTTCAAAAAAATGAGGAGGAGGCAATACTTCCAAATTCATTATAAGAGGCCAATATTACCCTAATGCCAAAACCAGACAGAGACATAAGAAAAATAAAAAGCAGAAAACGACAGGCCAATACCCCTGATAAACATAGGGGTAAAACTCCCAAACAAAATCTCATCTACAGAATTCAACAACACATTAAAAAGAGTATCCAATATCATCAAGTGGGATTAAAGCCAGGCATGTAAAGATGGTTCAACATACACAAATTAATGATGATTGCCACATTCAAAGATGGACAAAATCCATATGATCATATCTATAAATTCAGATAAAGCACTTTACAAAAGTCAACATCCCTTCATGATAAAAGGGCTCAACAAACGACATATATAATCTATGTGCCATGACACAATAAAAGCCACATCTGACAAACTCATAGCTAACATAATTCTGAACAGAGAAATGCTGAAAGTTTGTCCTCTAGGCTCGGCGCCTATAGCTCAGCTGGCTAAGGCGCCAGCCACGTACACCTAAGGTGGCGGGTTCGAATCCCCAGCCCGGACCCGCCAAAACAACAATGACGGCTGCAACCAAAAAATGGCCGGGCGTTGTGGCGGGCGCCTGTGGTCCCAGCTACTTGGGAGGCGGAGGCAGGAGACTCGCTTGAGCCCAGGAGTTGGAGGTTGCTGTGAGCTGTAATGCCACGGCACTCTGCCCAGGGGGACAGCTTGAGGCTCTGTCTCAAAAAAAAAAAAAAAAAAAAAAGAAAGTTTGTCCTCTAATATCAGGAACAAGAGAAGGATACCCACTTTCACCACTTCTATTAAGCATAGTACTGGAAGTCCCAGCCAGTGCAATAAGGCAACAGAAAAAAAATAAAAGGCATCCAAACAGGAAAGGAAAACATTAAATTGTCCTTGCTCGCAGATCTTATATGTAGAAAACCTGAAAGACTCCACCCAAAACTGGTAGAACTAATAAACTAATTCAGTAAAGTTGTGGGATACAAAATCAACATAGCATTTCTATACCCTAATAATGTACTATCTGAAAAGGAAATCTATAAAAAAATCCTATTCACAATAGCTTAAAAAAATGAGATAACCTAGGAATAAGTTTAACTAAGGAGGTAAAGACACAGATAAATGGAAATATATTCCATGTTCATGAATTAGAAGAATTAATATTGTTAAAATATCCATACTACCTAAAGCATTCTATAGACTCAGTGCAATTCCTATCAAAAAGCCAATGGCATTCTTCACAGAATTAAAAAAAAATCCTGAAATTCAGATGGAAACACTAAAGTCTGTGAATAGCCAAAGCAATATTGAACAAAATGAAGAAAGCTAGTGGCATCACACTGAGTTCAAAATATGCCACAAACTTATAGTAACCAAAACATCATGGTACTGGCATAAAAACAAACACATCCAGGAGTGTCCAACCTCTTTTATTCTCTGCTACACACTGGAAGAATAAGAGTTATCTTGGGTGGCATATTAAATATACAGACACTAACAAAGGCTGATGAGCAAAAAAAAAAAAAAAAGCTATGTACATGCTTTCTTAGGTATCTTAAGCACTTGACAAAAGTCAACATCCCTTCAAAAAGTCTTCAGAATCAGCATTCAGCCTGCAGGCTGGAGATTGGACATGCCTGATAGATCAATGGAACAGAAAAGAAAGCCTAGAAATAAATCTACATGCTGATAGTTGACTGATTTTTGACAAAGTGACGAAGAACACACACTGGAAAAAGGACAATCTCTTCAAGAAATTGTGTTGGGAAAACTATATTCACATGCAGAAGAATAAGACTAGATCCCTTCCTTATAATATATGTATAAAAATCATCTCAAAATGGATTAAAACCTTGAATATAAGACATGAATCAATAAAACTACTACAAAAAATAGGGGAAACACTTCGTGACATTAGAGTGGGCAAGGAATGTTTGGGTGAAACCTTAGAAACATAGGCAACAAAAGCAAAAATAGTAAAATGCAATTATATCAAACAAACAAGCTTTTGTACAACAAAGGAAACAACTAACAGAGTGAAAAAACAATCTACAGAATGGAAAAAATATTTGCAAACTATACCTCTGACAAAGGTTTAATATCCAGGATACATAAAGAATACAACTCAACAGCATGCAAACAAAATAACCCATTTTATTTTTTTGCAGTTTTTGCCTGGGGCTGGGTTTGAACCCACCATCTTTGGTATATGGGGCTGGCGCCCTACTCCTTTGAGCCGCAGGTGCCACCCCCTTTTTTTTTTTTTTATTGTTTCAGGTTAAGGGAACAAAGAATTGGGTTACAATGTTTGCATTTTTAAGGCAAAATCCCTCTTATAATTGTGTCCCACCCCCAAGAGGTGTGCCATACACCCTAACATTGTGTTCATTAAGTAGGAGCACACTCTCCCCCCTCCCTTCACCCCCACTGTGAATTGAGTTTTTCTCTTATGTGAGTGTCTATTAGACCATCTATTGGCTTCATATTAGAATTGAGTACACTGGCTCGGTGCCTATGGCTCAAGTGGCTAAGGCGCCAGCCACATACACCTAAGGTGGTGGGTTAGAATCCAGCCCAGGGCTGCCAAACAACAATGATGGCTGCAATCAAAAAAAATATATATATAGCTGACCATTGTGGCGGGCACCTGTGGTCCCAGCTACTTGGGAGGCTGAGGCAGGAGACTCGCTTGAGCCCAGGAGTTGGAGGTTGCTGTGAGCTGTGATGCCACAGCACTCTACCCAGGGGGCTAGCTTGAGGCTCTGTCTCAAAAAAAAAAAAAAAAAGAATTGAGTACACTGGATTCTTGCTCCTCCATTTTTGTGATACTTTACTAAGAAGAATGTGCTCCAACTCCATCCAGGTTAATACAAATGATGTAAAGTCTCCATCTTTTTTAGTGGCTAAATTCATTCCTGAGTTGGTGGGAATTTAGGTTGTTTCCACATTTTGGCAATTGTAAATTGAGCTGCAATAACCAGTCTAGTGTAAATGCCCTTATGATAGATAAAATGATTTTTTTTTTCTTCTGAGGAGATGCCTAGTAGTGGGATTGTAGGGTCAAATGGGAGATCTAATTTGAATTCTTCAAGGATTTTCCATACTTCTTTCCAAAGAGGCTGTATTTGTTTGCAGTCCCACCAACAGTGTAAAAGCGTTCCCTTCTCTCCACATCCACACCAGTATTTGCAGCTTTGAGACTTTGAGATGTGGTGTCTTCTCACGGGTTTAGGTGATATCTCAGGGTGGTTTTAATCTGCAGTTCTCTGACAATCAGGAACAATGAATATTTTTTCAAATGTTTGTCAGCCACTTGTCTGTCTTCCTCACAGAAAGCTCTGTTAATATCTCTTGCCCAGTGGTAGGTGGGATTGTTTGCTCTGTTTTTGATTAATTTGAGCTCTCTGTAGATTCTAGCTATCAATGCTTTGTTAGATTCATACCCAATCCAATTTGTTTTAATGGGCAAAGGACCTGAATAAACATTTTTCAAAAGAACACACATAAATAGCCAATAGGCATATGAAAAAATGATCAATACCACTTAATTTTCAGGGAATATATAAATCAAAGTCATAATGAGATATCACTTCACTCCTGTTAGAATAACTATTATCAAAAAGACAAAAGATAAGTGTTGGCAATGTTATGGAGAAAAGGGAACCATTTCATACTGTTGGTGGGAATGTATATTAGTACAACCTTTGTAAAAACCACTATGAAAGTTCCTCAAAAAAGCTAAAAAATAGATCTACCATATAACCTAGCAATCCCACTACTAGATATATCTTTCAAGGAAATGAAATCAGAGTAGGTATCTCTACTCCCATGTTAATTGTTATACTATTCACAATAGCCAAGACATGGAATCAACCTAAGTGTTCAGCAATTGATGAACAGATAAAGAAATATGACATATATTCATCCATGATTCCTTGGTATAAAGAATATTTTGAATTAAAGGGTGTTGGAGATCAAGAAATAATGGAAGGGGCTTTCTGTCTATCTGTATAAAATTAGACCCATCAATAAGAACAATTTCCTTTCCTTTTCCTTGCCATTATTGCAATATATTTCAAGAAAAAAGATCAAGAATACAACCAGACATACCCCAACCCATTTTAAATATAATATCTGTGCCTCAGGTTAATTTTATTTCCAAAAAGAATCATGTATAAGTCAATCTCCTCACCCCAACAAATCCATCCATTCTCTCAAGTATCTATTCATCCTCCTTCTTAGCCTTTCATTATCTATCCTCATTCTCCCCCTCTCCCCTGTAGAAGGTATGTATAAAAATATTGGAACAGTATTGGGATACTGGGTGATCACTATGTAATTTCTCCCCAAGCACATGGCAAATAAATCTTCCTCCTATTATTCTGCCCTAATTGTGAGTTGATCTTTCAATGAACTTTTAGGAGAAAGGACAAGTTTTCCCCTCATTCCTATAATACACACACACACACACACACACACCATTGCGGCACCTGCATATATAAAGCAAATATTAATATATCTGAAGGGAGAGACAGACAACAATAAAAATAACAGTGGATGATGTCAATACCTTACTTTCAGCAGATCATCCAGACAGAAAATCAGTAAGGAAACATCAGATTTAAATTATTCAAATGGACCATCCAACGGTAGCAAAATACACATTCCTCTGAAGTGCACAGAGACCTCTCGCTAGGATAGATCATGTTAGTTCAAAACACAAGCCTTAACAAATTTAAGAACTTTGGAATCAAAACAAGTATCTTTTTTTTTTTTTTTTTTTTTTTTTTGAGACAGAGCCTCAAGCTGTCCCCCTGGGTAGAGTGCTATGGCATTACAGCTCACAGCAACCTCCAACTCCTGGGCTCAAGCGAGTCTCCTGCCTCTGCCTCCCAAGTAGCTGGGACCACAGGCGCCCGCCACAACGCCCGGCTATTTTTTGGTTGCAGCCGTCATTGTTGTTTGGCAGGTCCGGGCTGGGGATTCAAACCTGCCACCTTAGGTGTACGTGGCTGGCGCCTTAGCCGGTTGAGCTATAGGCGCCGAGCCAAAACAAGTATCTTTACCAACCATAATGGTATGAAACTAGAAATGAATAACAAAAAGAATCTTGGAAAATTCAATACAAGTGAAAGCACATGTACTGAGAATAAGATGGAGTCAGTTAGACTAGAGCAAACATAACACAGCAGGTCTGGTCATTGGGTTTCCTTCACCTCTTGTCTCTAATTGTTATTGTTTTGTAAATTTAGCTCCCACGCTAAAGATGCCTATCTTAAATAGTCTAGGAAGATTGATTTAGGAAATTAAATTTTGAATCAGAAATGTAATAGATTATCACCGAGTTGTGCTGATTATTATTTAAAGTAAGAGTGAATGCACTGTTTACTTTGAACTTTTATGTATAAAACTGTGATTTTAGAAATGGAAGAGCAGAACAGTCTTAGAGAGGCTACTGTCTCCAGAATCACTGGCCTTCTGACAAAGTTTGGTGGACCTATCCCTGTCTCCACATATTGGCTGACAATGACAGGTGGCTGGACCCTCTTCATCTGGTAACACATGGAAATGAAATGGTAGCCTCCTGAACAATCAATGGGTCAACGAAAACATTAAAAAGGCAGTTAAAAAATAGCTTGAAACAAAACTGGAAAAACAACATTCTAAGATTTATGGGATACAGTAAAACCAATTTGAAGAAAGATGTTTATAATGTAGGGCAGTGGTTCTCAACCTTCCTAATGCCACAACCCCTTAATACAGTCACGACCCACAGAGTGAGAACCACTGACGTAGGGGTAGAAAGGTGGTGATCTCTTTCCTTCTCATCATTAAGTGTCACAGCCAATAGCCCTGTAACAAAATATAGGTTAACAAGAAAAAATCATAACAAACCTATTATGTGAATGTGTACACACAAAAGTCAGACAACTATGAAAATGCAAATATGGATCAGATGGATAATGCTTAAGAACCCTCTTCACTGGGGAGAGGGGAGATGAGAGGTATAGCTGTAAATTATTTTCACAGGAAATTAATGATCCCAAAGAACCATGGCCTGGGACCAAGTTTCCCTGAACTCTGGAGAGGTGGAGTCACAGGTTATGGGAGGGTGAAGGGAAAGCATGTAAAGCACAGGTTGTCTTTGTTAGGTAGATGAAATCTCACTGGTAGCAGTGTTGCAGGAAGACGAGGCCCAATGGAGAGAAAAGCACCCAAACACCGTATTTAAGAGGAAAAAGGCTTTTATTTCAGCCAGCGGAGCTAATGGCATAGAAGACTTCAAAATAGCCATGCTCCCTGACTGGCTTGGTCTTTCCCTTTTTATCTCCAGTCAAAAAGTTCCAACCCACAGGTACCTTTCTCATTGGTCAGTTTGAACCAAGCAGGAGAAGCTGTTCCAGCCCCCACAGAACTACAAGAGTTCACAGAAGTAGAAATTTCCAGGTTCCAGGAAGTCAAGTCTACAAATTCCTAAGAGCTGAGTCACCATGGAGAGGAGCCTGCAGGTGTATCCTTGGGGCCTCCTTGAGAAGACCTCTGTTCTCCTAGACCTCACTCTTCCCAGGTATTCTCTCTCAGAACTAGCCCTTATAGGACAGTTCTTTGAGATAATGCAATACCAACAACATTTGATCTTACCAGTCATTTGAACAATCCACAGTAGACACAAAAAACAAATAAAAGAATTGATTGGAGATGAAATCAGGACACGGAAAGAGAAAAAAGAAACTGATGAAACTTCTGAATAGGAACAAAACATAAAGAAACCAGTAACAGCAATGCTCAGAACCCAACTACAGAAGAAGAGGGGTGAAGAACAGAATGAGGACATTTACCCTTAACCCTTGAAGAGAAGGAAAACAAAGAATACCTAAAATCTCTATTTACAATCTTCACTCTTATGGGAAAAGAAAACATACCTTTAAATCAGCGGTTCTCAATCTGTGGGTTGCAACCCACAGGAACTGTATTAAAGGGTCGCGGCATTAGGAAGGTTGAGAACCACTGCTCTAGAGTGACATGAAGTTGATGAAATCCCAGAAGTTCTCTTTACTCCTGATAACTTTCAAGCACAGCTGGAGTGCTGCATAAATTCTGGTGTAGACATCCTGAGAAAGTGCTTTGACACAATAGGAGTTAACACGCTGTTTTGTTCAAAAATACAGCACAACAGATGCTAGAGATCTGTGAGAGCTGTACTGGGGAAGAAATTCTCAGGAAGTGAGAGACTCAGGCTTCCTTTCTCTTATCACAGACAAAGTAGTGGACATAGCAGGGGAAGAGCACATACTGGTGCTGGTGAGGTTCGTTGATGAATCTCATAACCCGAGAGAGGAATTTGTGGGCTTTCTGCCTTATGAACCAGATGCAGAAATTTTAGCTGTGAAATTTCACACTACAGTAACTAAAAAGTGGAGGCTAAATACAGAGTATTGTCAAGGCCAGGCATACATTGTGTCCAGTGGATTTTCTTCAAAAATGAAAGTTGTTGCTTTTAGACTTCTAGAGAAATACCCCCAAGCTATCCACACACTTTGCTCTTCCGGTGCCTTAAATATGTGTTTGGCAAAATTGTACCTACTGTGGGAGTATCTATTGCGTTGGGAATAATTGAGAATGTTTGTTCTTCCTTCCATCAAGTACTACAAGTGATTTTAGAACCTGACAATGTAATTTCTGTTCTTTTCCAGAATAGTGAAAGGCTAAAGAACTGAAGGAAATTTGCCATTCTCAGTGGACAGGAAGGCATGATGCTTTTGAAATTTCAGTGGACCTCCTACAAGCACTTGTGTTATGTTTAAATGGTATAAATAGTGACACAACTATTAGATGGAATAATTGCATAGCTGGCCGAGCCTTTGTCCTCTGTAGCACAGTAACAGATTTTGATTTCATTGTTCCTATTGTTCTCTAAAATGTCTTCTCTTTTACAAGGGCCTTTGGAAAAAGCTGCAGGGGCAAACCACTGATGTGTTCTTTGCAGGCAGTAGCCTGACGGCAGTACTGCATTTACTCAATGAAGTGCTGAAAAATGATGAAGGTTATCATGAGTTTTGTTTTGAGGAAGCCACAAATTTGGCAACCAAACTTGACATTCAGAAGAACCTCCCTGGGAAATTCTGCAGAGCTCAGCAAGGTAACTTGGAACCTCAACTAACTTCTGAGAGTTACTATAAAGAAACTCTAAGTGTTCCAACAGTGGAACACATTATTCAGTTGCTTAAAGATAAATACTCAAAGCAGCACCTCAAAGCTCTTAAATGCTTATCTCTGGTATCCTCAGTCATGGGTCAACTTGAATTCAACACATCAAAGGAATACCATGCTAACATGTACAGAAATGATTTACCCAATCCCGACACACTCTTAAACTGAATTGGTGGAGAATAAAATGGAAAAACAAAGGAAAAGATTTTGAGCTTCCATCTACTATTTATGAAGCCCTTCACCTGCCTGATATCAGGCTTTTCCCAATGGGTAAGCAATGCTGAAAGTCCTGTGTGTTCTTCCTATGATGAAGGTTGAGAACAAGCACTATGAAAATGAATGAAAGCATCTCAAAGCTTACTTGAGAAGTTCCAGTTTTGTTGGTGGAACTTCTTTCTGCAGCAGGTCCTTGGTCTTGGAAATTTGAAAAATGAACCCACAGAACACATAGCTCAGTAATAGGATTTATTAGATAGAAAGGAATACAGAAGGAATAAAAGGCACCAGAGCTTCTGAAAGAGGGAAAGATCCAACTGGGAAATCTCGCACAAGTCTTTTGTCTAGAGGGATAAAAGGTCTTGAGAATTACACTTGGCCAGGACTTGGCAGATGGAAGACACCTTTTCAATGTTGACAAGTATATTAACAAATGAATCCAGTCCCTCCAGCTCCTGCCAAAATGGCAGGGAGTCCACTTCAGAAGAGGCCCAGCTTACATGAAATTGCCCAGACCTAGGAAATTTACACAAAATTTTCCAGGCCTAGAAAATGGGGGTCCCTGTCTAGCCCTGAATGGGGGAACCCTATATCACTTTGACAGACCAAAAGTCAAGTAACTTGGCTTTACTTAACAAATTTTGATATTAAGCATGATCTGGATTTAATGCTGGATACATATATCAAACTCTATACAACTAAATCAGAGCTTCCTGCAGATAATTCAGAAACCACTGAAAATACCCGAGACTTTAAATATTTTAATGCCTTTCTCTTGTATTTGATATTTGAAAGAAGAGCTGTAGGTGTATGAAGGCCACTTAATCCCTAAGTATCTTTTTTTTCATTAAATAATAACTTTGTACATTAATGCATTTATGGGGTAAAATGTGCTGACTTGATATAAAATGGGGAATGCTTACATCAAACTGATTGACATAACCATCACCTTACTTATTTGTTGTGGTAAGACATTTATACTCTACTCTTAATAATTTTGAAATGTACCATTGTATTGTGCACATTAGGTGAGGTCCCACCAAATACCCCTCCCTAATCCTGACCTACCCTTCTCCCCTCCCCTCAGCCTCTGCTTCCCTCCTCCTTTCTGGACTATATTTGTGTTCTATCATTTGTATGAATGTGTAGGTGATTATAATTGGTTTCATAATAGTATTGAGTACACTGGATACTTTTTCTTTCATTCTTGAGATACTTTATTAAGAAGAATATGTTCCAGCTCCATCCAGGTAAACATAAAAGATGTAAAGTCTCTTTTTATTGCTGCATAGTATTCCATGGTATACATATACCACAGTTTATTAATCCATTCATAGGTTGATGGGCACTTGGGCTGCTTCCATGACTTGGCAATAATGAATTGGGCTGCAATAAACATTCTGGTACAAATGTCTTTGTTATTAAATGATTTTTGATTGTCTGGATATACACCTAGTAGAGGAATTTCAGGATCAAGTGGCAAGTGTACTTTTCATTCCTGGAGTATTCTCCAAACTTCTTTCCAAAAAGGCTATATTAGTTTGCATTCTCACCAGCAGTGTACAAGTGTTCCCTTCTCTCCACATCCATGCCAACATCTAAAGTTTTGGGATTTTGTGATGTGGGCTAATATTACTGGAGTTAGATGATTATCTCAAAGTAGTTTTGATTTGCATTTCTCTAATGATTAAAGATAATGAGCATTTTTTGATATGTCTGTAGGCCATGTGCCTGTCTTCTTCAGAGAAGCTTCTGTTCAAGTCTCTTGCCCACAAAGAAATGGGGTTATTTGTTCTTTTCTTATTGATAAGTTTGAGTTCTCTATGGATTCTAGTTATCAGACTTTTGTCAGAAACATAACCTGCAAATTATCTTCTCCCGTTAATGAAGGCTGTCTGCTTGCTTTCCTTACTATGCTCTTGCCCATACAGAAGCATTTTAGTTTGATCAAATCCCAGTAATATATTTTTGGTGTTGCTTCAATTGCCAGAGGGGTCCTCCTAATGAAAAATTCTCCCATGCCAATTTCTTCAAACATTTTCCCTCTACTCTCTTCTGGTATTTTTATAGTTTCATGTCTTAAGTTTAACTCGTTTATCCAGTGAGAGTCAATTTTTGTTAATGGTGAAAGGTGAGGGTCCAGTTTCAGTCTTCTACAGAACACCAGCCAGTTCACCCAGCACCACTTATTAAATAGGGAATCTTTCCCCCCAGTGAATGCTTTTGATAGGCTTATCAAAGATCAAACGATGATAAGTGGCTGGTTCATCTCTTGGTTCTGTATTTTGTTCCATAAATCTACCTCTGTCTTTGTGCCAGTACTATGCTGTTTTGATCACTATAGATTTATAGTATAGATTGAGGGCTCTAGGAATTATAGTTAACCAGCCCTTTACCAAAGAGCTGGGACTGGTGATTGTGGCTTTTTCCCTACAGCTTTACAAGAGTCCCTTTCAGACCTGCAGCCAGAGTCTCTGAGACCTGATTGGTGGGTAGGTCTAGCTGGCTTTGCCTTGTATTCAGCCAGTTTCTATCCAATCCTAATGAGTCGTGGATTTAGGCTGAAATCTCAGCTGGGGAGAAATACAAGCAACTGAGACACTCCGCCCTCCACCAGCAACAACTGAAACAGGAGAATCAGTACCTCCCACTAGAACACAACCAAGGCTCAACCTGGGAGTGTCCCCGGGTGGACAGCCTAAGTCAAGAGTTCCAATCTGATTGTCCCAGGCAGCATATTGCTGCTCAACTGGGAGAGTTCAAAAGGTCTCCAGCAACCTGATAGCAGGGATCCACAGGAAGCTCCCTCCTGAAAACCCGATAGTCTGGAGTATGGTTCCCTTCGGAGCTCAGTGGAGTCAGGAAGGCCCACCCAGCCAAAGAGCCACTCCAGGGGAGGTCTATGCCTTCTTCCCCACCTTACATTGCAGCCATGTCCCCATAGGGCTGTGGACTGGCTCCCTCCAGTGAGCAAAGTCACCAGGGATATGCACCTGCCAGAGTCAAAGAGGAGTCAGTTCCTCCTCCCCCACCACACTCTGCCACTGACAGGCAACCTGGAGGGGCTGAAGCCCAACTCCCTCCAGTGAGCAAGGGAATCTGAGGAGTGTTCCACCAGAGTCTGTCATGAGGTGTGACACACCTCAGTCCTCCCAAGGGTACCCTCACAGCAGCATCTATTTCTCTCCCACAGAGTCTGCATCCCTGCCCCAGCCTCACTCCACATCCAGCACCCCAGCGGGGTTGAGGCCTGGCTTCCTCCAGTAGTCAGCAGAATCAGGGATGTGTTTCTCCTAAAACTGACCCAGGGCGTGAGCCCTGCCGTTGCTATGTTCTATAGCAGCAAGGCACCTCTCCTGATTGTCTCTCTTTCCCTGCATTCCCCAACTTCCACTTGAGTCACTGTTTCAGCACTGTTGTGCAGTAGTGCATGCAATGTCCAGACCTCTCAAGGAATTGCCAAACTCTGGGCTCTGAAGGGAATAGGCTTTCAAATAGCCAGGTGAGGGGGAAAGGGTCAACTGGGAGTTCAGAATAGGGGGGAAAATATTTGTTCAATTTTATATTGGGCAAGAGAATGCCTAGGCTCACAGGTGGGACCTCTCAGAAGGAGTCGTGGAATTTACCAGCTCTCTTCCGTGGAGTAAAAATAAGAGGTGTTCTGAACACTGCTCGCTTGAAGAGAGCACACAGACAGTGAGCCATTCTCTTGGGAGAGGGGTCTCTCATCCTCTTGACCATAGGTTTTGTACCTGGAGTTTGTTTCCTTAGAGTCACAGCTTGCCTCAGCAGGGATTATGTGTACTCATCAATCTTTTTTCTTAGCTCAGCTCCCGAACTTCAGCTTCATTGAGTTCATTGTCTATTATCTCTTCCTCTGGATGGAAGCCTCTGTCAAAAGCTGGCTCCAGTCGGCCATCTTACCTCTTGTCACTGAGTATCTTTGATTATGGGCCTCCGTTAAATACTTTAGCCATTGATAATCTCCCTATCTGTACAGCCTCTGTTGAACTCTCATGCTTTAAAGACCTTTATGTTCTTCCAAATATGGCATTAAAAGTGCCATGTTTTTGTGATCTCGACTAGTGGTATTATTGAATTGTTTTAATTAAGTCATTTTAAACATAACATCTACTAGCAGGGTGGACCCACATCAGGTATTGAGTTGTCTATTTTATTTTTTTGAGACAGAGCCTCAAGCTGTCCCCCTAGGTAGAGTGCCGTGGCATCACAGCTCACAGCAACCTCCAACTCCTGGGCTCAAGTGAGTCTCCTGCCTCAGCCTCCCAAGTAGCTGAGACCGTGGCTTTTTCCCACAATGCCGGCTATTTTTTGGTTGCAGCTGTCATTGTTGTTTGGTGGGCCAGGGCTGGATTCGAACCCGCCACCTTAGGTGTATGTGGCTGGCGCCTTAGCCGCTTGAGCCATAGGCACCAAGCCGAGTTGTCTATTCTTTAAAGAAATAAATTTTGAGGAGGTATGGGGAGAAAGAATACATTTTATAAAATGTTACAATAAATCCAATGACTGACCTTTAAGTAGTAGGAATTTTAAATATGTTGTTAAGAATCTCCGATGGACTAGTTAAAAAAAATTACCAGAGAGAGAGAAGAAGCTTGTGAGCTCACCAAATGAGAATTTCAGTGCAGATTTTGTGTTTATCAACTGAACTTAAAGGAACAAATGATAGTTAAAGTTTGAATGAAAGAGCCTGTTACTGTTATTCCACATATGGTTGTTGCTGTTTATATTCCTTTCTTTTGCCTATGATTTACAAGCTTTTTAGTAGGTATATGTTGAGCATTTTTGTTTCATGACTGACAGAATCAGAAACTACAGATGTTGACAACTGACTTGACTGTTTTTCAATGACTTTATCTACTGTCTCATCTTGATTTATAAGAAAGACCTGAAAAAGCTACAAAAATAAGTGTTTTGTAGCTTATCTATAAATAATATGGAAAATAGTGCTATTTTTGAAGAAAATCAATTTTGTATAGTTTATTTTAATCTAAATAAAATGTGAATTTTGTTTAAGTAAATAAATAAATATTTTAATGATAAAGTTATTGTACCAAACCACTGTTTAACAAAAAAGTTTTGAGAAAACTAGGGAAATTTGATACTTAGTTGGGTATTGGATAATATTAAGAAATTACCATTAATTCTGTTTGGTATAATATTAACATGTTGTTCATGTGAAAGAAACAAATGACATTGATGATTCATACTAAAATATTTATAACTGAAACAACATGATGTCTAGGATTTTCTTTAAAATATTATAGCAAAATTTTAAAAGGTAGCAGACAATGATGGATTAAAATTAGATTGGTGAAAAAATGCTGGTAACTGCTAAACCTGCATAAAGATTACATGAGTATTCATTACACTATATATTTTACTTTGGCACGTTTAAGTTTTTATATACCATATTGTGTTATATTTTACTATTACAAATACCAAAGGAAAACTTTCCCTTTGCCTGCTGAAAGTTCACTGAAAAATCAACTGACAAAAGGCAGAATAGGAGAAATGGCATACAAGTTTATTAGCATGCACAAAGGAGAAATCTCAGAGTAATTACCCAATATCCTAATGGGAGTCAAATACATATACAGCATTAGTATAGTGGGGAGGGAGGAGATGGAAAATATAATTAATTCTGTTTAGGGGCAATAAATGATTATTAGGGAGAATAAATGCCAGGAACATAGATTAACTTGTAAATGGTTCTTAGAAAAGGACAGAGAAAGGGGCTTCAAAGGAGATGAGAGGAAAGCCTGGCCTTCTGAACAAGGATGACTGGAAGGCCCATAGGAATCCTCAACAGTTAGACATCACTCAGCAACTCAGACCAAAAAAGGGAAAAGAATGTGTATATCAGGTAACCAAGGTAATCAATGACCAATAGAAAAATACAATAACCAATGACCGACAGAAAAGAACAAAGATGCTTAAAAGTGCAGAAAGATCAATGAAAGAGTTACAATTTCAAATAGAGAGAAAGAAGTTACTTATACCTCTTCAGTGCCTTTGCCATGTCCATCTCTCTCTTCTCACTCATGAGAGGAGCCCATTTCCAATTCTCTCTTTGGAAGTGCTCTAAGCTTTCTTTGTTCTGAAATAAAATCCCTCTTTATTGTACTAAAGCCTGTCCTGCTACTGTTACCAGAAGAAGAGGGTCTAACCCCAGTGGTTTTCAACCTTCCTAATGCCACAATGTATTTGCATTGTTAAAAAGGGGTCATGACCCACAGGTTGAAAACTGCTGGTCTAACCAGCCTGTCACTGTCATCCAATATGCAGAGATGGTGATTGAAATGTTCCAGACCCAAGGATAAAATCATTCCAAACACGAGATGAAAGGAAAATGGAGATCCAATTCATCAGTTAAAGTGGCCTTTATTCCACCTAGAGTATAAGGTGGGGTGAGATTCCTGACCAGGGAAAAATCAACATGTGGGCTATGGCAGACAGGGATTTAAAGGGTTAGAGCAGTCAGGATTGGTGGCATTCCTATTTTCTGGGATGAACATGAGTCTGACCCTCTCTGGGAGGGCCATGAACTTGACCCTGTCTGGGTGAGGCAAGTTTATCTGGGCAGGTACAGCTGATGTATCAGTGATCAGGTCCAACAAGCTTTATTATTAGAATGTTAGCAATTCTGAAGTATGGTGGCAATTCTGAAGAATGGTGAGAGTAGCCTATCCAAGACTGTTCTGCCCTTCCATTTCTAAAACCACAGTTTTATACATTAAAGTTCAAAGCAAAAAGCATTATTTAACCTTTATCTTAAATAATAATTAACCCTTATCTTAAACAACAATAATCAGCTAAACTCGTGACCCATAATAAGTAATAATCAGCATAACCACAAAACAACATTTCTAATTGTGAAATAAACAGCAGATGAGAGAAGGATGAACCCCACTTCAGATGCAATTAATTGATAAGAATTTATTGATAATTTGGTACACCTACAGGTGGGCTGATACCATACAGGCAAGCAGCCTAGAATTAGCGGGTGAGAAGCCTTTTTATACTGCTATTCTGCATAGTCATGAGGGGTCAGCAAGCTAGTGCAATACAGAAGCTAATTATAT
>NW_003852446.1:8848401-8908673 GCF_000181295.1 Otolemur garnettii
TCCTCCTTTTCTTATCTTCAAGTTTCTTCCCAGAATCTAACTTCTCCACCCTTGAGAGGGCTGGAACTAAAAGGTTTAGGAGAGGTTTCCTTTTCAAGGGTAGGGGGCTTGTTCACTGGTCTTAAGGAGGGGGTCAAGGGCTAGGGGCTTGGTTATTACATTCCCGGCTGGTCTTAATGCACAATCAAATCTTAGATTGAAGGTGAATAAGTCCCCTGAAGAGCTTCCTCAAGCTTCAGCCATGCATTGACCAGCCAGTTTCCAGTGTGTGGCTGGAGCAGGGCATCTATTACATTCCCCACTGGTCTTACTGCACAATTGAATCTTCGATTGAAGGTGAGTAAGTCCTCCGAAGAGTTTCCTCAAGCTTCAGCCGTGCGTTGACCAGCCAGCTTCCAGTATGTGGCTGGAGCAGGGCATCTTCACATTGAAGCAACTAGGCTCCTTGGTAATAAACTTTAGCCCTCTGTTGAATATAATTACTAAATAAAATAGTTTTATGCATTATTGATAAAACAATACAGGTGGGTTACAGCCTTTATTTAAATTATTTTTCTCTTTTTAATTTCTTTGTTTATTAAAGAATAATGACAGCAGTATTAACTTAGTTGCCAAAATAAACTGTACTTAGTATACCAAGTCTGATTATTTGCATAAAGTGCAGTAAGAATAATTAGTCATCTATTTCTTTTTTATTTAACATTGGCTTTGCTGGAATTTCTATAAGAAATCTCAGGCTGGATCTTCTTGATAGTCTCTCATGAGCCCAGGTTTATCTGTGCCATTTGATACCTGTATGCACTGGGTAAATACCTCTTTTCTTGAGGCCTCCTTATTTTGATTCCCAGACCCATTAGCAAGAGACTTTCGTCACTTACCACAGATCAGGACAGGTTATTGATGGGTATCTGGCCAGTTCTTTCAAAGGGCTTTCTTCTTGGCTTTAACTTGAAGTCTTTCACGTCGTCTAGATATCTTTGGAAATGTTATTCCAGTCAAAGCCTTGGTATAATAACCACCGCCTTCATTTTATAGAATAAAACAAATTCTTATTGAACTTATGCAAATACCTATATTGTTAGAAGTTAAAAGTACTTACAATGGCTTTTAAATTTAGAGTAAATCAAAAAGAGAAAAACACATGTTTTAAATTATTTTACTTATAAGTATGTGCATTATCTCATAAGTTATAATTTGAAAACCAAAAAATTATTTTTTTGCTTCTGGAATAAGAGAATTAACAATATTTTGAACAAAGAATTATGGTAAACTAGTTTTGTTTGAAATTAGGTTAGCAATATTTACAAACAAGTTAACTTTTCAATGAAGCCAACTTTCCAGTGAAAGTTCTATAAATCTGCTTTTTGTTTAAAACCATTAACAATTTGTTAGTTACATAGCAAACACTTTTCTTTTTTTTATACAGACCAATGTTTTATACACCAGGACAGATCAATGCTTCATAATGCTTTATAATATTGGAACATGTATACCCATAATTAATTGCCATTTCATATCTGACACTTTTTCCAATACGTTTTCAATGAATTAAATAGGTTTAATTGCCTTCAGTGCTTTTAATACTTCAAGAAGATTAAATTTAGGGTTGTGCCTTTTGGTGGTTTTCTGTTGTAAGCCTGGGCTAAGCTTAAACCTGCTAGTTCCAGTGTATGTGGCTGGCACTGCAACCACTGTGTTATAAGTTTAGAGTTCTGAATTTGGAAGGTTTGTCAAATATCAAAGGCTTAAAATATTGATACAAATAGGATTACAAGTTAAAACCTTTTACAAAAATTTTTTCTACCTACACAAATTATTTACAACATGCATAGACTTTCTGCATCAGGACAAGAGCTTTCTTTGCACAATGCCATAATTTCTTTTACTCTCAAAATTTTACTTTTTAGAAAACAGGACGTCAGCTCACTATGTAATTGTTCATTGACTTTGCCAAACTGATAATTACAAGCTTTAAAAGGCAAGAATTATTCCTTTGAACTCTTATTCTTTGACACAAATTCAATTTCTTTAATAATTTAAACAACCAAATTATTACATTTTATAAATGAGAAACATTTTATTTAATATAACATTGATACAAGATTTTTGTTTTACTTAGGGTTGGACAGGGACCTTTATTTTTCAGGCTCAGGTGGGCTCAGATATCAGACTCCTATTTCCAGGCACAGACTCTTTCAGCTCCAGTGAGGTTATGAACAAAGTTAGTTCTATCTAGATTAAGGAACACACATCTTAACTTTTGCAGTAAAGATTTAATAACTTTGCTTGACATGCGAGCTTGCATGTATTGATTTGCTAGGTTAAAATATTTTCTAGGACTATTTATTTTCTTTTTAGACAAAAGACTTACATAGAAAACTTTAAATCTGGGTTCCTTTCCCTTTTTCAAGAGACTGTTTATGTTTACCTTAGGGTTCTTATAACTTTAAGGGCTACTCAGAGTCCACTGGATGGCCCAAACTATTACATTTTCTAAGGCACCACTTCTCTGTTAACAATCAGGGTGCTGGGGAGTAATCTCATTAGGGAATTAAATAGGAAACAGTGAATTAAAATAGACAGACATTTATACTAGTAATTGCTGGCAAACTTCTAATGAACTTAACTCTTTTGGCTGAAATTAACTCTTTAAGACAAATGATATAAAATGACATGACAGACACAGGCCTGATAATGTTTAACAGTTTACATTTACTTTTTATACTCTTGCATTTTCAAAACCAGAATGAGAATATACTTTATTTTTTAAACAGGCCAGTGGGTGATCTAATACCCTAGAGGTTGAGTGGGTTTCCTCTTTCATTTAATGGCATCCCTGGTGATGGGTGCCAATCTCATCAGGAACATCATCAAAACGAGAACAGGGGGGTTTAGGCTGGCCAGTAGGGTTGTGGCTTTCTTATATTCTCGAAAGTTTCTGACAGGCCAACAGCCCAGCAACCTGAGGTTTCTGTCTAAGGTTCTTATTGTTGTTTATTTGTTTTTAAGGGTTTTTTTTTCTGTCTTGTTTCTATTTCCTTTACCCAGCCAGTTCTACCTGGCTCTGGGACTTTCTTGCTAGTAAGGAAGGTTCCTACAGTTACCCAGGCCCCTTGTGTTATGGCTCCAGTCAGTACTGTCCTCACTGTGGCCCAGTTCCCTTCCCACAGACACCGAGTTTCCCTCAGGGCTCTGTCCCTGTATAGAACTGTGAACTTTGTTTAACCACCACTACTGTGGATCCAGTCTGCTAGCTTTGTCTCTAGGTAGGCTACCATTCACTCCTGTACTTATTTCACCAGTGGGTTTATTTCCCTGTTGACATTTTAGCACATAGTGCAGCTCTAAAGATGAAGGAAGCCACAAGGCGGCCCCAGTTGGGCCCCCTTGGAACAGCTCACAGAAATCTGGGTGAAGTGTTGCTGGGCTAAGTTTGGGGTCATATGTAGTTGAGTTGTTAGATTAAAAAAGCATGCCAAAAGCAGGTTTCAAACTCATCACCTGCTGCCGGCATAGCTTAGTATAACGGGTCAGTTGCTGGGCCTACCCCTGGGCCAGCTTCACAGACATAACTTTTCTATCTTAGCGTATAGCTTATAAAACCTGTCACTAAAGCCCCTGTGTCTGGGGTTATCTTCCTAGCCTGCTTGAAACCTTCAGCTATAACAACTGAATTCAACAATTAATTTACTGCAGACACTAACCAAAACAAATGTTAAAAGTGGCTTACCTCCAGTGGGGTGTTCATCAGCTGGCCTCCTAAGGGTGTTAGGTTTTCCGGGGACCCTGGGCTGTTTTCAGGGGGCACCTCCCCTAAGAGAGATCACAGCCTCCTGGAGGCTGCCTGAGGATACGCATTCACCAGGGTTTGACTTTGGGTTTTAAAATCATTTGTAGCTTGATAGTTTTAATTTCTTGGCAGCTCAGCAATCAAAAGAGGAACAAATTTTGTAAAAAAGAACATTCATAGCAAACTTCAAAGTAACCCTTCAATTGCCAGAAAAGTGCTGGCAATTAAAGAGTCACGATAAAACTGGTTGCGAAAACAGCACAGCATGCTGTCAAACAAATTGAACCTTTAAAATGAAACTATATAATACAAATAAATGGCAATGGAAACATTAGAGATTCTCTAATCAAATAATTTGGCAGGGTGGGCTGGGGATAGAGTAAGTTCTTTACCCGGGGCTGAGGAACCCTCAGCGGCTGCCCCCTGGGTTAAAGAGACTCTTGCCACAGCCACAACCAGTGGCCGTAGCCTGGGTCAAAACAAACTACACAACCTTTGAAAAGAATCTTAACACTTTGAAAGCACACCAAGAAGTTTTAGAAGTAATAATTTTACCAGAAAGGGGAAGAAGAAAAACCACAAAGATCTCTCCCAGAGCAAAACTGAAAAGAGTTTCCTGCCAGAATTAACCCGTGATTTACTTAAGTAAATGTTCAAGGCTTATAAGACTGGGGTCTTATTTAAACCTCAAAAAGACATTAGACAAAGCATTGGAATCTACAAATCTAACACAAATTTGGCGAGTTTCACACAATTTCATTAACATAAGAAAAGAAAGCTGTTTTAACCTTAATTTTTTAGCAGCCACAAAAGAACAACAAGCTGACAAATGGCTTGAGCGAGAAAGAGGAAGAGGAAAAAATGTACAGCTTTAAACAGAGGAACAAAGTAAAGACAAGAACAATTCCTTTTAACTACAGAACCTAAAGTATGCAAAAATCTCAGAATACTTCAAACCAAGAGCAACTCTGAACTTTAAATCTTGCAGACTTCTAAAGACTGCAGGCACCAAGGTTACAGGTTACCAGGACAGTTTCTAGTAGTGAGACAGTTTATCTCACCACCAGGAAGCCAGTGGTAAAAACAGTCGTTCCACCACCAGTAGTTAGTTTGTCTCACCGCCAGTGAGATGGGGGTACATCTCGCCCCCTGCCTTGGAACAGGCCACTGCATCCAGTCTACCTTTGTTGTTCCCCTAGGATTCTCTAGAGACCAGGACCAGGATCAGGCAAAATTGGCACCAAACCAGGAACAAGAAAACAAGAACAAGTCAAAACCAAAGCATGAGCCAGTCAAAACATGCAATAGATTGGCACCCACCAACAAAAATAAAATAAAATTAAAGCAGGAGCCAGCCAGACCATGCAATAGGCTGGCACCCACCAAAACAAGAACAAGACAAGACAGAAGCACACTAATGCAGAACTTACCAAATTAGAGAATTTGGGAACCTGGGCCTTAAATTCTGCTCTAGTCCGAGGGCATGGGGCGGAGAAAGAATTCTCCAAGGCCTTCCCCAGAGCTGTCGGCCAGTGGTAGGCCCAGGTGGGGATCCTGATCTCGCTGGGGCCTCCAATGAAATAAACAGCAATGCAAGAGAAGGATGGACCCCACTTCAGATGTAATTAATTGATAAGAATTTATTGATAATTTGGTACACCTACAGGTGGGCTGATACCATACAGACAAGTAGCCTAGAATTAGCGGGTGAGAAGCCTTTTTATACTGCTATTCTGCATAGTCATGAGGGGTCAGCAAGCTAGTGCAATACAGAAGCTAATTATATCGGTTAAGGCAGGGTCACAGGATGGGGATACATATTGATTCATAAATCACAAGATATATCACAAGTACATTACCTCATGGGTCATAAAATGGGACATATAATAGGGGGTTACACAATTCAGGGTGGAAGTACATGTTAACTTAGGGTACATTAGCTCACAAATCATAAGATAGAAGTTACATAGTTCAGGGGTACAAATTGGGTAAGTTTCCGAGAATAACTTGGGACCTTTTCACCCAGGGCTTTATTTGGAATCCATCCCTCCCTTCCTCCTTTTCTTATCTTCAAGTTTCTTCCCAGAATCTAACTTCTCCACCCTTGAGAGGGCTGGAACTAAAAGGTTTAGGAGAGGTTTCCTTTTCAAGGGTAGGGGGCTTGTTCTCCACTGGTCTTAGGGAGGGGGTCAAGGGCTGGGGGCTTGGTTATTACAACTGAAAAGTTAATTTCCTAAATCAATTGCCCTAAAGTCAAGATAAACACTTTTAGGTTAAAGCTGAATTTACAAAATAACAAGAATGGAAGACATGAGGTAAAAGTCATGTAGGACCTAAACCAACCAGACCAACTGTGTCATATTGCCCTAGCCTGACTAATTCCATCCACTCTCACTCCTGTTTTACTTTTGGTTTCTACACACTTTCATTTTTAATTTTTGTCTGTGCCTTGGTTAAAACTTTCTAGTTTTGCCAAGTAATTGAACCAGGCCAACTGGGTTCAAGAAATCAGGACACCTGACTCCTAGCAGTTCTCTTTGTAAAGTGAATGAGCTAGAAAGACAGACATTATCTTGTGAAAGAGGCTATTCAGGTATGTATATATTCTTGAACTTCTTTTCTGCAATAGGTAGTGAGATAACAAGGAAGGAAAAACAATTCTTTTCCTTGATAGGTTCTTCTGGTCTTTATGTACACAGGGTTTTTAAAGTCTCTCCAGCCTTTGTTGTTCTTTAAAGGTCTTTAATTCAAAATACTCATTATATCAGGGAGCCATATTTTAGGCTTAGAAGTATATAACTTATGTTGCTTCAGTATATTATATTACAACGTTATGATTTGAAAAGGCTGAAGGCAGATTCAGAGATATTGATTATATTTGTCTCTACTTTTTCGGTTTGAACTATTGCTTAATTTTTTTTAAGATTTATCAAAAAGAAAATTTTATATTTTCCCATATAAACTTTACCACTTTCTCACAAACATTTCTGTAATAGTGCTCTTTAAAAGCTTAACAGAGGCCTATGTGTCCTACAAAGTAGACTTTTTAAAAAGACCTTTCTCTTAGAAATAAGTTACATGTTCCAGAAAATCCTGAAGACCTTAGAATTCATTTACAAACTAAAATTTCTAAGATGTAGGAGGCTCCTAAACTTGTTTTTCCTTTATATTTCCAAAGCTGTCATGCCCTTTTAATACAATGCCTTTTTTATCCCCCAAGGAATTCCTGCTGCTTAATATCTCTGTGGAACTCCTGTGGTGCTAAGTAGGTAAATAAAATATGTTCCTTTTGGAGTAAAAGTGTTTGTCCATAAGAAGTAATTTACCTCTTAGAGCCCAAACACACCATTTCACTCCCAGATGATTGTATGCTTTGTCCTGTTAATATGTAGGATTGTATTTGGGGAAGGAAGGTAGAGAGAAAGATAGAATTCACCAAGTTAATGAAAGCAGGGAGCATAGAGTAATAGAAAAAGCACCAGGCTTGGAGGCAGCCCCACCACATATTAGCTGGAAAATACAAAGCCTTGAAAAAGCCATTTTAACATCTCTACATTTCAGAGAAGACATAGTTGGTTTATTTCTATGGACCTGAACTCTAGCCGCACCTTAGAATTCCTGTAGAGCTTTCTTAAAATTCCAATGCCTAGGCCCCACCCCAATCAAAAATCTTCAAGAGAGATCTGGGGCAAAGACCATTCTTAATGCTCCTCAAACGATTCTAATGTACAGTCAAGGAATGACCCGCTGCTTTAGATCTTTTAAGTTTCCATCAACTTTATCATCATACCTGGATATAACTGTAGAGAACTGTGATAGCAATCGTTTTTGTCTTCCTAGCATGTTTGCCCCACACTTTCTTCCAATAATAACCATTTTCTGTTGGAGAAAATGTTCTCTGTGGTTCTGTGGGGCTAAAGCCTCCTCATCTTCTTGTCAGAATTTCTGTGTTGGGTGTCAAGTTCTTTTTGCCTAGGGGTTTGAAGAACGAAGCCACAGACCACATGGATCAACAACAGGACAGAGTTTATTGATAAAAAAGGTTGGTAAGCAAAAGGGAGGAATAGAACCTCTGGCAGTGGGATTAGGGGAATCCAAGTGGGAAGCCCCTTCCCAAGCCTTCACTCTACGGGATTTAAATGCTGCTTTTCCTATTTTGTGGATAGGGAAATTTGAGGAAGTATATCACAATTGGCCAGAGATCTGCAGGGCAAAAAGTAATCCTAAAGTTAGCACAGGAATGTTGTCCTTACAGTTTTTCCCTCAGGCATGGAATTAGGGTATGTGCTCCCTACTAGAAGAGTAACCTCCCAGAACTCTTCAGGATGTCTTTATTCATGACCTTGCTAGAATTGAGAGAGTGAGGCCTGGAAAGGAGCCTGTTTGTACCTAGAGATGGGGGTCTTTGATGAGACTGATTTCTGAGTTTACCTAGGCCTAGAAAATGGGGTTCTCTGTCCAGCCCTGAGTGGGGATACCCTGTATCAATCTTATACTGAGCATTCTCCCAGTATTGCTATTACTAAATACAAAATATTGTTGCAGGAAAACAAGGCCCAATAGAGAGAAAGAACACTCAAACACCGTGTTTAAAAGAGAAAGGACTTTATTCCAGCCCACAGAGCGACAGCAGACCAGAGCTCAAAATGGCCACACTCCCTAACTGGTTGAGTCTTCTTTTTATCTCCAGTCAAAAATTTCAGCCCACTGGTATCTTTCTCATTGGTCAGTTTGAATCAAGCTGGAAAAGTGGGCTCAGACTTTTAAAGAAGCAGAAGCAAGTGTTACTTTACAGGTCCCAGGAAGTTCAGCTTCTACAAATTCCTAAGAGCTGAGTCACCATGGGGAGGACCTTGCAGGTATATCCTTGGGGGGGTCTCCTTGAGAAGATCTCTGTTCTCTTAGCCAACAGTTCTCAACCTGTGGGTCACAACCCATAGGAACTGTCTTAAAGGGCCACAGCATTTGGAAGGTTGAGAACCACTGTCCGAGACCTTACTTTTTCCAAGTATCCTCTCTCAATATCATTAAACACAATCAAGCAATGGTTATAATTGTGCCAAAAAACACTCACAAATATTAAACATCCACAGGCTGAAAGCTCTAGATAAAACATCCTGAAATCACATTTTTGTTTGAATTTAGCAAGAAATTTGTAGAGTGCTCAAATCCCTAAGATTCTATAATGCTTTATTTATAACAGTTGCCCATTCTACTAACCCCCTAGACTTTCTTCTGTTAAAGAATAATTATAGAGTGGGCATTTGAGCCCAGAAAATCTGAGTCTGTACCAAGGAGTGGCCTATAAAAACAAAACCAGCAAAATTGTTTTCTCTTTAAAACTTCCCGCATTCTTGTGAACTGAGACTTGTATCCTTGACTCACAAGTGGCTGGGGGGAGAATGTCTTTTGTTCTTTGTGCTGCAGGAGATTGCTCAACTGAATTGTTTGGAGGCCTGCTGCCAGGCAGATGGAGGTCTGGGTGGACCTTCCAGGAAGGGGGAGGTCAGAGTTTTGTCTTGGGGTGGGAGGAAGAAGGGATGATTAGAATTTAAATATTTAAACTACAATAGCCTAGAACTGAGGGCCCTCCCTTGAAAAGCTCTGCATTTCTTCCTTAGGTAGGGAACATGACATTTAGACAATAGTCTCCGTCCTCCTCATTTACCAGCAAATTAATAAACTCTTTCCTTCTCTTCAAACCACTTGTCCTCATTCTTCTGATGCAGTCTTGAAGGCAAATGTAAGCTTTCCATAACAAATCCAGAGCCTATACTCTTAACTTCAAGCCTAATATCATCTCAGAATAAATAGTGAGGCATACATTACTTATTTAGTTGTTTTATGATTAATAGAGGGCGAATAACCCTTTCAGAATCACTGCTGGTGATACAAAAACACTTTAGCTATGTTCCTAAATTGAACATACTGTATTATATTTAAAGTTACTGTATTTATAAAACAAACATGCTACCATTCAGATATTCCTTTTTAACTTTTATGAGTAGGGAAAATTCATATTTAGGTGGCTTAAGTTAATTATTCTCAGGCCACTTTTGCCTATCTGCCATCAAGTTTTTGAAAGCACATGTAGTTAGAATCAGATGGAGCCATTCAGGCTAGGTCTGAGACTACACAGCTGGTCTGGTTAGTTTAGGTCCTGCGTGACCTTCACCTCATGTCTCCCATTCTTGCTGTTTTGTAAATTTAGCTTTAACCTAAAAGTGTGTATCTTGAGTAGTTTAGGGCAATTGATTTAGGAGATTAACTTTTGAATTGGAATGTTGTTTGGGGTCATGAGTTATGCTGATTATTATTTATTATGGGTCATGGGTTATGCCAATTATTGTTGTTTAAGATAAGGGTTAACATGGTTTTTACTTTGAACTTTCAATAAAAATGTGATTTTGGAAATGAAAGAACAGAATAGTCTTGGAGAGGCTACTCTCACTGTTGTACAGAATCACCAGCCTTTTGACAAAGTTTGGTGGACCTATCCTTGTCTCTGCATATTGGCAGATGATGATAGTTGGCCAAACCCCCTTCATCTAGCAACATTTCCTTCCAAGTCCAAACAACTTATTGTGGACAACTGTGACTCAGCTTCTCTCTCTTTCCCTCTGATCATTTGGGTAAATACTTGAGAAAAAGAGACAAAAATTTAGTTTCAGAACTATAGTATTCCTAAAAGACTGAAAAAGCAGACTAGAACTTTATTTTTAATTCAAAATTGAAAGTTACCTGAAAGGTATATAAAACTATGTGCAACCATACTTAATTTTATTGACTACTCACATCAGAGGAAACTCAAGGAAACTGTTACTTCAGAATTGATCAATAATTAGACATTTTCCATATTTGTTTCCCCTTAAATTTCAATGTCATCCGATCTCTTCAATGTACATATTAAAATTCTAGATGAGGAAAGGAAACAGAAATACTAGACAACCAGATAAAATTAAGGTAAAAATGTTCTAAGGGGACCAGGAGAAAGGAGAGAGGATAAATAATACAAAATGGAAGCTAATGTAACTGGTCCCAAAGTTCAGAAACAGAAATGGTGCTGTACTCTATTCCTCCCTTCTTCCCAGGCCCTTATTAACTCATCCTTCCTAAAATGTTCCCATAACATTTTTGACAAGTTCACCGCAGCTAATAGTTTTCATTTCCTTCTTACCACTAGGAAAATGTGGTTTCTCATGAAAAAAACAACAAATCTCCTACATTTGCCATAATCAGTAAAAAGAATAAATGAGATTTTTCCAGTTTTGAAACTGTCCTTCCAAAACAAAGGGTTTTTTTCCACCTCTATAGAGAAATTAAACTCAGGGATATAAACAAACAATGGTTTTAACTTTGAAACAGAAAGTATAGCATAAATTAAATCAACCTAAAAATTAAACTTAAAAAATAAATAAAAGTACACTCTTTTTGAAATACTCAAATCAGCATATTTTATCTACATAAATGATTACTTTCTTAGTGAGTAGTAACTGGATATGTCAAACATGGTCCTGGATCTCATTCCTAACTGCTATATCACCCCCAGTGTGATGATGTTAGTTAAACATAGTCAAGGAGTGCTGTGACTGGAATCCATTCTTCATGAATTCAGATTTTACCAATTAAAAATGTCATACTTCAGATATTTATATTTCCATTACTCATTATGTTGAATACATGTTCATTTTTGCAAAGTGGCCACTACATGACAAGTTTTGACATAATTTGGGGGTCACTGAAAAGAATTCTACCTCATTTCTATCAGTAGTGTTTTTTGGTATGTCTACGTCTTCATGACGAAGAAAGGGATTCAACTAAGCCAAGAAGGTTAGCAGCCTGCCATACCTCCCAAAGCATGTAAATAAATGAAATATCTTGAGTTCCTTCAAGGAAAATTTCATGCAACTAGCTAACCTTGAAAAGTAAATGAGCAACCTGGTAAGCAACAAGATAGTAATAATAGACATGTTCACATGAGACAAACAGCATATGTATAGAAGGGCTAGTCATGATATGACCTACATTATAATCCTTAATTTGTTTTAACTTGGAGGAGTATAAACTACAACACTAATTTAGTGTAACAACTTCCAGTTCTTCTTACTCTGGACTTCCCTGTTACAGTTCAGTATTGTGTCATAGACCACTGTCCAAAGGCTGGTATCAAGTCTTGCTGATCTTTATATTCCCAAAAACTTAAAGACTAATGCATGACAAATCTTCAGAAAAATGCTTATGGTATTTGTTAGCTAATACTGAATGAAGTAACTGATGAATCACATAGGTATTTAGACTATCCTGCACTGTTAATTTGTCCTGTGCATTAAGTTAAAATCATAGAGTTGGGGGTATCATAAATTTTTTGGAGCAGACCATAGTCCCTAGATTTGGCCCAGTAGGCAAGGGAAACCTAGAATTTAACCTTCTGACCAGTAATCAGCACAATGCCAGGTAAGTCAGTGACCAATGAAGCAGGTGGTGACATGTTCAAATCACAGCCCAGTTCCAGGCAAGCAGCAGCTGCTGAGAGTTCCTGCTGGCCTGAGCAAGTCCTCCAGGGCCAGGCAGCCAAGAGCAGCCCTAGTTTAAAACCTGCCAGCAGTTTTCCATCTGTTTGCCTCATGCTACTTTCAGCACTTCATGCATGTCACCACAAAATGTGCTGGGACTCTTGCTCCCAGGCATAGAGCATGGTCTTGCTCAGATGTCCCTGTATCTTGGCTACTCAGGATCAAACTCTTCATGACTGACAACATGATCATTAACTGGTCTCTTACATTAATCCATGCCATTAAAGTCAAGGAAAATAGTTTTAAGGGACACCTAATATCTTTTATCCCATCTTTCCATCTTCTGTAACATGTAGATTTAAACCAGGTGTCCTTAAACTATGGCCCGTGGGCCACATGCAGCCCACCTAGGACCCGCAAGTTGTTTTTGCAGCCACTGCCTGTCTTGCTTAGCAGCCAACTCGTCCCAGGGCCTGCAGTCTGGCCCTCCAACAGTCTGAGGGACAGTGAACTGGCCCCCTGTTTAAAAAGTTTGAGGACCCCTAACAGTTCTCTCTGCTCAAGGTACTATAAAGAACAGAATTGTCAGAGTGAGGAGCTACAAAAATCTTTATCCTTTGGGGGGTTAGTAGGTCAGTTTCTGACAATTTTTGGAAAGTATTTCAAGAAAGAGAACTATGTATCAGTAGATTTTCATTGAAATATTATGTATGATAAAAATTTGTAAACAATCTAAATATTCTAAACTATGAAAACTATTTCATCATTTATGATACATTGGCTCATTGCAGTACTCTGAAATTATTCATAACAATTATGAAGATTGTTTTAAAAATGGCAATGTACATAGTACATTAACATAGTTAAGTTTTTAAAAGCAGAACTCAAAACTGTATCTGCGCTCTGATTGCCATCTGTTACAATAAGTATGGATATGTACATAAATTGAAAAGAACATGAGGTGAAATGACATTTGATGCCTGACCACTATAGGATTATGGGCATTATTTATTGAGAGGATCACCTAATAATGCTAAGAGAAACAGTGAACAATGTGTCATCTTTGAATTTCAATGTTACCATAACATTATTCCCTTTGTTTCAGTTAGTAAACCATTTAAAAACCAAGAGAAACTATAAAGACATTTTTGGATTGCTGTTTTACAATCTGCTTTCATACCACAATTCCTAGAGGCCAAGAACTATGTCACTCATTTTTTAATCCTCTATATAATCCAGCATGGTGTCTTGTACATGGTATGTGCTCCATAAATACTGTTGAATCAGAGTGGGAACAGTTCCCTACTCCACTCAACAAAAAAATTTGCAACAGAGTTGGGGAAAACAAATAATCAAGTTAAAAATAATTAATCTAAAGGGTCTGTCTTGAGTCAAATTCTTGCATAAGCAGATCCTGAGGTAAGAAATGAAGTACAAGAAGTTTACTTGGGAGTTGATTCCAGAAGTTCTGCTAAGAGAGAATGGAAGTAAGACAGGCAAGGGAAAGAAGCCAATAAAGGGTACGTTATTGAACAGGTTATTGCTGTGGGCACTTGAGGCTCAATCCTACTGAAGACCTCTGTAAAATACTATAAAACATGAATCACAGTTATCCTATCAAAGAGTAAGGAAGCTGCAGAATTTATCCACCAACTTTCTATCATCATTAGGCTGAGTATAACGCTACCAGAAAAACATCATAGGCAAGAAGTAGCAAGTGTTCCCTATAAGAAGAACATGTGTCATTAATATGTCTTTCAAAATTGAACAAGATCCCTAATATTCCAATAGGTCTTGGTATATATGTTATCAGTCATAATTATGATTATTTTATTAATGTTTTATACCACAGAAATATCAAGATTTTCTTTTAATTATATCCTTAACCATGGCTATTCTAACTCTTTAGTCCTCCCCCAACAATTATTGTTTTACTTTGATTCATCTCAAAATGTGGTTTACAATCAGCTACGGTCCAAAATCTGCTTCTTCTTTTTCTTCAAGGAAACTCATGGAAAGGACCATGGCAAGTATTCCTCCATATAGGTTTCTGATAACCTTGGAGATGGTAACCTTGGACTAGGTAAAAGCTTTCAAGGCTCTAATTTAAAAAATGATGTGCTCATGAGAACTACTAAACCAACATTAAGCCAAACAAAAGTTAACTACATGGTACTGAGCTGCTAGGGAACTGAAATGCTTTATTTATTTGTTTTTTTACTTTGTGTTTTAAATAATGCTACTTCTTTTTTTTAAGACAGACTCAAGCTGTCCCCCTGGGTAGAGTGTCGTGGCATCACAGCTCACAGCAACCTCCAACTCCTGGGCTCAAGCGAGTCTCCTGCCTCCCAAGTAGCTGGGATCACAGGTGCCCACCACAATGCCTATTTTTTTGGTTGCAGCCATCGTTGTTGTTTGGCGGGCCCGGGCTGGATTCAAACCCACCACCTTAGGTTAGGTGTATGTGGTTGGCACCTTAGCCACTTGAGCCACAGGCACCAAGCCAACAATGCTACTTCTTTTCCTTTTGTTTTCAAGAGTCAAGGAAACTTTGTGGTCCTTTGGGGAAATTTGTAACTTACAGCAAGTGGGTAAAGTATACTTTTGTGAGCAAAATTGAAACATTTCCTTCATCTCTACCTGATTTCTCTAGAATTCAGAAACTATTTGCAAGTATCCTTAACTTATGGCAAAGAGTTATTTGCACGAGTTCAATAAAAATCTGTATTCTTTTATAATAGGACATAATTAAAAATGCTAGTTATTTATGGATCTGGAACATATTATTCTTAGCAAAATATCTCAAGAATGGAAGAAAAAGTATCCAATGTACTTAGCCCTACTATGAAACCAATTTATTTTATGAAAGCTATAACCCAATTATAGCCCAAGAAGAAGGGGAAAGGGGAGAGAGAGGGAAGGGGAAAGGGGAGGATGGGTGGAGAGAAGGTAATTGATGAGACCACACCTACAGTGCATCTTACAAGGGTACACATGAAATTTACTAAATGTAGAATATAAATGTCTTAACACAATAAATAAGAAAATGCAGTGAAGTCTATGTTAACCAGTTTGATGAAAATATATCAATTGTATATAAAACCAGCACATTGTACCCCATGATTGCATTAATGTACACAGCTATGATTTAATAAAAAAAAAAAAAAAACCTAGTTCTTTTACCAAGGCTTTGACTGGAATGGCATATTTTCAGATATGACCAGACTGCTTTGAGGAATTGAGGTTAACCTTACAGAGCTGATAAGCCCCTTGGAAAGACTATCCCAGTACCATGCCTACACCATTATCTTACAAGGTAAATGACCTAGCAGAAAGTAAAATATTACTTTCTAACAGGCCCAGGAACCTTAAGATACTTTGGGAACCTTGAGAAGAGAGGAATTCACTGGATTCATATAGGTGTTACAGTGTAGAGGCCAAGGGGAAACTTCCCCTACACTCTCTGAAGGTTTGCTGAAAAATCAGCTGACAAAAGGTAGATTAATAAAAGAAATGGCATACAAATTAATTAAAGCACATAGGGAGTAATTAGTCCAATCCCCAATTGGGGTACAGAAACGTATATACCATCTTGAAGCTACAGAAAGAAAGTGAGAAGAGCATGACCATAAACAGGTTATGGTTGTAGATCAGGTTATAGTGGCAAGATAGGTTATGGGAGGGAGAGAAGAAGAGGCCTGGACAACAAACCCTTGGGCTTGAGCAAACCTCTTGCCTCAGGCTCCTTAGCAGCTGGGTGTCTGCCACAACACCCAGCTAATTTTTAGAAGAGACAGAGTCTCAGTCTTGCTCAGACTAGTCTTCTGAGCTCAAGTGATCCTTCCCCCTTCAGCCTTCCAGAGTGCTTTGATTACAGGTGCAAGCCACCATGCACAGTTATTTTTTTTTTTTAATGTAGATGAAACCTCAGGTAGCAACCCTCAGACAAAATAAATAACAAAAGTTTGTTTCATATTTTTAAAAGTATCAGACTTTCAGTTAATCTTTCCTAGATGTGGACAAAGGAAGGCTCAGAGAAAGCCTGGCTGCACAATACAGATTCTCAATAAATGCAAATCTCCCCCACAAAATACAGCTTTACAGGGCTACTTCTGTTTGCAGACTCTCTGAACAGCCATCTCAAAATATATCAAAGAAGTATATTCTGGGGTGAAATATTCTGAATTCCTTCAACAGACACAATCTGATGGTGACTCCTTAGCATGGATTTGCAGCCTTGAAAAGCTTTTAAAGTCTAATCTGATATTTCTTATGAAAAAGTTCCATCAAAACCAACACTAAAAGAGTCTATGTGGCCAATCACTATTTTTGCTGTACTTCGTGAAAATAATCAGGCCAATTATAGACTAAAATTTATTTTGCAAATGAATTTTTCTTACTATTGAGAGTGGATACCCGAGAAAGTAAGGTCTAAGAGAATAGAGGTCTTCTTGAGGAGGGCTCAAGGACACAGCTGCAAGGTTCTCCCCATAGTGACTCGGCTCTTAGGAATTTGTAGAAACTTAACTTCATGGGACCTGAAAACTAACACTTGCTTCTGCTTCTGTAAAAGCCTGAGCCCACTGCTCCAGCTTGATTCAAACTGACCAATGAGAAAAGTACCCATGGGCTGGAATTTTTGACTGGAGATGAAAAGGAGAAGACTGAGTCAGTCAGAGAGCATGGCCATTTTGGGACTCTTGTCCACCATCACTCTGCTGGCTGGAATAAAGCCCTTCCTCTTTTAAACATGGTGTTTGGGTGTTCTTTCTCTTCATAGGGCCTCATCTTCCTGCAACACTATGATTTGTCTTTGGTAGAAAAAGGGGACTGGAAGAAGAAAAAATATGCCTCAGAAGAAAAAACTATAGTACATCTGTTATTAGAGTTTAGACCTGACCATTATTTTTGAGTTTTTATTATCTGGACTACCAAATTCTTCCCTGGCTACAAGTGCCAAACTATCATTTTCAAATTTTTCTCCCATTTCTCTGGTTGTAACCACTAGATATTAAAACTCTGCTTTTCTTAAAGCCCTGTGAACTGAAACCAGAAAGCCTGATATAAACTTTAGCAGAAATCACTACAGCAACTTACATATAAACAGCTTTCATACATGTTGACATGTGGACTATTCAGAAAGTTCAGTAGAACATCTGCAGATATGGAAAGATGACTGACTAGAATATGTAGATGTGTGCCTCTTCTTCAGGAAACAACCAGGATATCCATCAAAAACTCATATTTCAAATAGATCAACAGAGGGAGGAAGAGTGAAGATAGCATACAGACAACAAGGGATATTGAGGGTAAAGGCAGAATATGAACTGTTTGCATGAGTTCTTGAGTGCCCAGAGTGGCGCCCTGACTGGGACAAACAGAAGGGGTAAGCAGGAGACCTTTGGGGTCTGATGGTCCTGTTTAGAACTCTTCCAATTTTGATTAAGGAGGAGCTCCTTGACACCCTCAAGCTCTAAAGTACTGTGGGGAGCTCAAGTGGCATTTTCTATAGGCTTCCAAACCCTAGACACTGGCCAAGAACTAATTAGGAGCCCTTTTCCCAATCCTTTGAGCCCCACCCTGTAGTTCCTACTACCTGGCTGCCAGGTCAGATAGGGAGATGGAAACTCAGACAATCTAGCTTCAAGGTATATGTTTCCTGCCATGGCTATGGACCACTGCAGGATCAATGGGGTTTTAGACCATAAATTTCACATCTGCCAGCCCTTTCACTGACCTGCCAGCCTAGCCTCTTTCATCAACAGTGGCATCCTTTCTTTCCCACTCCCCCTACACTGAACTGCAGTGAACTCCAAGAGGATGGCTTGAGTTTCCCTTCAAGCAGCCTGGGACCAGCCTGGCCTTTCTAGTCAGATTCAGGGGTCCTAGGAATGGATCTGTGGACCTAATTCCCATACTCCCATGACCCAGCTGTGTTCTTTGGGCACACGGAGGGGTTATTTGTGAAGTGATTTCAAGTGAGTAGGGAGTACATGTGGACAGAATTGAGAGGAGAATTGGAGTGCAGTTGTGCTATGGTATGGGTACTGGTCATCACCCCCACCCCAGAAATGGTAGCTGTGCTCTCTCTATTCTAGGTGTGGAGATTTGCAGTCTGGTCCTGCTGTGCTGCCTGAGTGCAGGTACCTACTTGCAGGTCTAGCTGGTTTGGCCAGAAACAAAAAAGGGGCAATGACCAAACTCTACTTATTTCTGCTACACTGTGGATTCTGGAATGCCCTACTTCCACAAGCAGGTTCTATGGGGTGGGTAGGGCATCTCTACCACTCCAGAATTCCCCCACTGGCCTGAGAACTAGCCTTTAAACCCTGTCAAGACAGCACTTGTGCCAGCCTCTGCTGAACCCGGACACAGACTTGCCTAAACCAGCCCCACCTGGCTCTGCCTCACATATCAGCCTTGGTGGTGGCACATCACAAGAAGGGGCTCTCTAGACGTTCTAGAGACCAGCCAAGCACCTGAGATGTCTAAGTGCTTCTTCTAATAGGCTAGGAATTGGCATAGCTCCCTTCCACAAACACTACCACATCTACCTCTCTCTTTCCAGCATAACCTACTGCCTAAGAGGTCAATCTGAACAGCCATTTTATCATTTGCTGATTCAATTACACCATGCTTGGCTGACTCTTAACTGAAAACCCTGATTAGGAGTCTAAAGACAAACATGGACATCCCAGTACAATTCTGGTTGATAGAAGTACACAAGGCTGGGAAAGAAGAAAGATTTCTGAGACCTCCATCTATCTTTCTGGGAAGGAGGCAGGGAACCTATGTACAAATATAGTGTATCAACGCTATAGTCTGCAAATAAGTAGCACTTAAGACAATCACCACATTAAGATATTTATTACTAAGGAATTTATTCAGCACCTTGGTCATCTCAAAGTATGCACAAAGCCACAGGTCCTTACCTAATATACACTACAGTCAAACACTTAAGAAAGGGAAAATTCTCATTTAACCAAAGTAAAGTCAAATATAAAAAATGATAGCTTCTGCAGATGAGAAGAAATCAATGAAAAAATTCTGGTAGTATGAAAAAACAGAATGTAACAACTCCTGCAAAGAGTCATAATAGCTCTCCAGCAAGAGACTCCCAACAAGAGGAAATTACTAAAATGTCAGATAATCAACTCAGAACATGGATTACAAATAATCTTAATGACATCCAAGAAGAAGCAGAAAACCCAGCCAAAGACCAAAGACACTAAAAAATTCAGGAAAAGTGGTGGCGCCTGTGGCTCAAAGGAGTAGGGCGCCAGCCCCATATGCCAGAGGTGGCGGGTTCAAACCCAGCCCTGGTCAAAAACTGCAAAAAAAAAAAAAAAGAAAAAAAAAGAAAAAAATCAGGAAAGGAATGAAAAATTAAAAAAGAGATGGACAATTCCAAAGAACTTCTGGAATTGAAAGAATAATTTAGGGAAGTACAAAATATCCTGGAAGGTTTTAATAACAGACTACATATCAAGCAAAGAAAGAATTTCAGAGCTTGAAGACAGGCTTTTGAATTAAAGCAGTAAGTCAAAACTGAACAAAAAAGAATTAAACAAATGAACAAAGTCATCGAAACTATGGGATTATGTAAGTTACGTGAACATAAGAATTGTAGGTTTCCTTGAGGGAGAAGAATAAAAATGTAAAAGCTTGGAAAACCTATTTGAGAGAATAACAGAGGAAAACTTACCTAGTCTTCTAGAGATTTAGATATTCAGATTCAAGAAGTTCACAGAACTCCTAGGGGATACATTGCTCATAGGACATACCCAAGGTACATAGTCATCAGACTGGACAGAATTCAAGTGAATGAGAAAATCCTAAAAGCATCTAGACAAAAATATCCAGTAATGTATAAAGTAAAATCAACAGTCATACTTCTCAGCAGAAACCTGACAAGCCAGGAAGAAATGGAGTCCTATCTTTAGTCTTTTTTTTTTCTTTGACACACTATATCACCCTTGGTAGAGTGCCATGGCATCAAGCTCAAAGCAACCTCAAACTCTTGGGTTTAAGTGATTCTCTTGCTTCAGCCTCCCAAGTAGCTGGGACTACAGATGCCCACCACAACACCCAGCTATTTTTTTGTTGCAGTTGTCATTGTTGTTTAGCAGACCCAGGCTGGGTTCGAACCCAGAAGCTGGTGCATGTGGCCAGCGCCATAACCACTATACTATGGACACTGAGCCTATCTTTAGTCTTCTTAAACAGAACAAGTGTCAGATAATAATTCTGTATCCTGAAACACTTCATAAATTAAGGAGATATACATTGTTTCCCAGAAAAGCAAACACTATGGAAATATGTCACGATTACATCTTACCTACAAAAATGCTTAAACATGCTCAAAACATCAAACACAATAATCAGTATCCACCAGTGTAAAAACACTCAAAAGTAAAAACTCCTAGCTTCTATAAAACACTTACACAAGAACAAAAAGCAACTAGGTAACAAAAAACATGATGGCTAGAATAGTACCTCACTTATCAATTCACACTGAATACAAACCACCTAAATGCCCTACTTAAAAGTTATAGATTGGTAAAATGGACAAAAAAACCCAACTCAAGTATATTTTGTCTCAAAGAAACTGATTTAATTCATAAATCTTTTTATACACTCAAGGTAAAGGGTTACAAAAATGTATTCTACACAAATGAAAACCAAAGCAAACAGGAGTAGCTATTCTTAGATATGTAGTACTTAAATGAAGAATAGTAAATAAGATAAAGATGGTCATGACATAATGATAAGAAAAAAAAACTGAATCAATGGGGCGGCGCCTGTGGCTCAAAGGAATAGGGCGCCGGCCCCATATACTGGAGGTGGTGGGTTCAAACCCAGCCCTAGCCAAAAACTGCAAAAAAACAAACTGAATCAATAAGAACACGTAACAATCCTACATATATGTGCATCTAATACAGGAGCTCCTAGACTCATAAAACAAATTCTACTAGATAAAGAAATAAATAGCAATATCACATTAACCAGGGACTTCAACATTCCACTGACATCGCTGGACCGATCATTGAGGCAGAAAATCAAAGAAAAATTGGACTAAAATGGAACTCCAGAACTAATGGACCTAACAGACATTAGCAGAACATTCTATACATAGCTATTCAAAAAGGCTGGAAATACAAGAATTTCTAAAAAGGTGTCTTTTAGTGGAGGAAGAGATGTATCTGTAGACAAAATCTATATTCATGTGGCCAGGTTTTTCTAAGGGCCTTCTCTTGTCACAAAGATTAACTGAGCATCTGATACCTTTAAAAATATGAAAATATTTACCATCTATTCTCTCCAAGGCCTCCTACCTGTGAGGTTTCATCTACATAAAAAGACTATCTCTGCTAGCTGGGCCTCTTCTTCTTTCCTTCCCATAACCTATCTTGATGCTATAACCTGATTTACCATCATAACCTGTTTTTAGTCATGCTCTGAGCCCACCTCCTTTCTGTACCCTCAAGGTTGCATATAAGCTTCTGTATCCCATCGAAGGGTTGGAGTAATCTCTCTGCTGTTTTCCCTATGCACTTTAATAAAAGGGTGAACTATTTTTTTTTAAATTAATGTACCTTTTGTCAGCTGGATTTTCAGCAAACCTCTGGAGGGCAAAGGAGAAGATTTTCTTTGGCTTCTACAGTACAGATAAAGAAATGAGGCACATAAAAGGCATGTAACTTTCCCATGGTGACATAGCTATTTAGTAGCAGATATAAGGATTGAACCCAGATAAATTGGCTCCAAATCTGACATTTTTTCTCTTTTTTAAAATTTCAGATTAATATGAGAGTAGAAACAATTAGGTTATAATGTTTGTATTTATTAGGTAAAGTCCCTGTTGTAGTTGTGCCCCACATCCAGGAGATGTGCCCCCACTTAACAGGCACAATGTAAGGGTATATGGCTGATGTGACATTTTAATCATCATGCTCTACCACCACCCCACAGGTGATTAACATAGTGCTCAGCAAATATGGAAATGGGGATCAATATTTTATCTTAACATTTTGAAAGGTAACATGGTACACTGAAGAGAACTCGGGCTTTCAAGACAGACTAACCTAAATTCTATTTAATTGCTGTGTGATCTTGGGCAAATTACACCTTCTTTCTGGGCCAGAGTTTCCTAAATGTGAAATTAGAATCATAATCCCTACTTCAGAGGACTGCTGGAATATGTGATTTTACTAGCACTATACTTGGCACTTGATGGGTGCTCAGGTAAACATTAATTTTAATAATCTTCCTAGTATCTGGAACCTTGAAATTGTTCTTCTATGAGTATCCTAACATTTTAAGCCTTCTCACTTCTAGTAACTCAAAGGAGAGAACTCAAAGGAAAAATAAAAGCCATCCAGGCATAGTATCTCAGGTTCTCTTTGAAACTTTCCTGAAATTTTTTGTGATGGAAGGAAAATAGGAAAGATGTTTAAGGAGGCATCCATACTTGTAATAAATTATACCAAATTAAGACAGACTGAACAAGTTAGGCATGGTGGCTCATGCCTGTAATCCTAGCACTCTAGGAGGTCAAGGTGGATGAAATGCCTGAGGTAAAGAGTTTGAGATCAGCCTGAGACACGATCTCCACTTAAAATAGAAAAAAATGGCTGAGTGTTGTGGAAGGTGCCTGTAATCCCACCTCCTCTAGAGGCTGAGGCAAGAGGATCACTTGAGCGCAGGAGTTTGAGGTTGCTGTGACCTATGATACCATGGTACTCTACCCAGGGTGATAAAGTGAGAATCTGTCTCAACAACAACAACAAAAAAATGACAGACTGGGCAGCCAAGGTGATAGGTGATAGTTATCCCGTTAATGTCATCAACTGGTATTCTGTCAATTTTCCCTTTCTGTAACTAAATCTACAGTAAAGTTTACTTAACCTCTGAGAAACTGAAATGCTGCATTATAATAGAACATTTTTAAATGTTTGTTTTAGTCCTAACTGCTTTAAGAAAAGTCCACTTTCTTCTTTCATCTTAGGGAAATAAGATCATTCACATCCTGGAAAAGCATGACTTTCATCTATTTACCCCCTTCCTCGCTTGAGACATTTGACCAGTTACTACTTACTATAAAGACTGGACCTGTTGTAGTCTTGCATTCCAGAAAAACTTTTTACTAAACTATTTTCTTGAGAGCATGGCATCTTGCCACAAAGGAAATAACTACCAATATATTTTACTATAACTTCTTTTCAAATGCAAATCACAGCAACAAACATGCACTGACACAAACACTCTATGGGCTAAGCTGCTTACACCTGACCTGACTAGGCATTGTCATAAAACACTTCATAAATTTTTTCAGATTTGGCATAGGATTCTAATACTTCAGTGAAATTAACAGATAATATTTTCAATGTCTCCTTGGAACTCCCAAAGCTATATCTCAGATAGCTATGAAAATCCATGGAATTAATTTCACCATCAAAATCAAAGCAGCTGTGTTAATAATTAACTTAATACATTTCAAAGCCATCTCAATTGTGCCTATAAATCGAGCGGAGATTGATATCAAACCTGGAACACAATTCAGTTTTCCCAACTATGAACCAAATGCTGATGGAGAGTGAAACTGTTGACCCAAAAATACCTATTAGACTCATCATCATTCACATTATTATCACCACCCTGTCTTTGCATGAGAAGTTCACACCTACTGACTCACTTGTACTAGGCTCCACCCTTGAAATGTTTTATGTGTTAGAATGCTGAGCTTGGTCTAGACATTTTTCACTCAATTTTAGTTGTGGTCAAGATTTTCAAGGACACTATCTAGGGTTAAATGAGCAGTCTATGGCCAAGAATGAGAATAAAGTTAACTGTTTTACCAGAGAATTAAGCCATGACCCTGACCCTATAACCATCTATAACCATTTGCAACAGTGAATCACACAGAAATCAGGTGCACAACTACTATGGAGCTCCTCTAATATAATCTGAGGATGCTAAAGAAAACTGGATGAAAGGGTCACTACTTTATCATTATTATTTCATAGATGTGATTAAAACCATGTACTTAACCACAGGCTATTCAAAATCAAAGGAACAATAGATGATGCCTAAGTTTGTTGAGGGATTAAATTTATAGCTCAATAGACTAGAGATTACACATGTCCCTTAGGAAATAAAGTGCTTGATCATCCCAAGGAAAGAATAATATAGTTTATTCAACCCCGATGAGACCAGATTTCAGTGCAGCTTATAATGTTGGCAGGTGTATTAGTTTCTTAGAGGTACTTGTACCAGGGGTGCAAGTCACTACAAACTTGGTAGCTTAAAACGATGGAAATTTATTCCCTCACAGTTCTGAAGTCCAAAAACCTGGAAACAAGGTATCAGCACACCCATATTCCCTATGAAGGCTCTAGAAAAAATAATCTTCCTTATCCCTCCTTAACTTAGATTGGCTCCTGGCAAACCTTAAAGAAACTTTGGATGTGTAGTTCCATCACTCCAACCTCTGCCTCCATTGTCACGTAGCCTTCTTCCCTCCATGTCTGTGTGCCTCCTCCTTTATAAGGATACTAGTCATTGGATTTTGGACCCACCCTAATCTAGTTTGAACTCATCTTTACTGATTATACCTGTAAAGTCTCTAGTTCTAAATATGGTCACATTCTGAAATTTTGGTTGGATGCAATTTTTTGGAATGCACTATTTGACCCACTCCAATGGGCATTCTCAATTTGCCATGGTGCCAAAGAATCACAGTTCTTAACAGATTTATATCCTATAAAGTGAAGAAGATTGCAAATTCTTCCCCCCTCAATACTCCAAACTTTGATGTAACTTGATAGTCTACAATGTCCAATTCAAAACAACACATTAGACGTGTGTGACATTTTTACCTTTTATTTTCTAAGACTTCTTACTTCTAGACAAAAGTTAAAATTGACATAGAAATCAAAAATCAAAGCAGCAATTTATACAATTCACACTAGCCAAAGAGGAAGATGATTCTAATATTCAGCCAACCTGATAACTCTAAAGCAGTGGTTTTCCAAATAGGAGCACCAGACCAGCAGCAACGGCACCATATGGGAACTCCTTAGAAATGTAGAATCTCAGCCCTCACCCAAGACACAGAATCAGAATTTTCAGTCTAACATTATTCTCTAGATGATTCATACGCTCTGTTCTAAAACTCTGATGCCAAAAGTAAAAGAAAAGTCTAACTTTCTCATATAATTCTATACTTTCTGGCAGGAATGGGTGTTTGTTTTGCTGAGGGTTGATAAGGAATGTTAAATACATACACACTCACACATACTGGTCCTTTGCCTTCCCACAGAGTGGCAGCAGCTTTCCAAATGAACAAGCTGTTTCCATGACACCAAACGCTTAATTTGAAGCAGATACACCAACCACCCAGGAGCGTGATAACGCAGTACACCATTTCATATTTATTTTACTTGGGTTCTGGGTCCCAAATATCTCCTCCTTGAAAAAGAAATCTTTGTGGGAAAAGCTAATATTTAGAGCAATACTTTATTTGGCAAGTGTGTCCCCCTTTTTTGCCCTATAAATAAAACACTCTGAATGATTCAGTATTAAATTTCTTTTCATGGTTAATCAGTTTGGGATAATAATACAAATGACTACTAAATTAATTATACTAAATGGGTAGGCCATATACTCATAGTAGTATAATTCCTTTTCTCCACCAGTTTCCAGCCATTTTATTCTTAATATATTCTTAAATTCGATTTCTTCTTTGCTATGAACATGCATTTTTCTCTCACTCCTTTGAACAAATAATGAAAAAAAATCTCCCATTTGTAGCATCTGAACTTAATAATATCGAGACATGAGAGAAACAAACTCTAAAATGTGATTACAAGATATTATTATTAACAGCAGCATGGGAAGACAGTGAATCAAGTCCTAATGTCTCCCTAAAAACCCTCCCTTAAATGTTTATCTCCACAGATTTTCTAAATTAATTTACCCAACAAATTTAAAGGGAAACAATGGCATGCTTAATGTCAACCAGTTGAAAATAGTCATCTGTTCTACAGGGACCAGATTAATTTCAAAAGTACAGAAAGGAGCCATTAGTAAAGAAGGCAATTAAATAAGTATATACTTAATACAGATAATAATCAAAAACTGTGGGGTCAGATTCCAATCAGCTTCAGTGTTAGGAAGTTCAGAAAGGAGCTGTTAGGAACTCTTCACAGCATCTTCTAGCCCATGACATCCACCAGACTTGCACTCACCTGCTAACACACCAAGTAAAATGTGACAAAAAGAGAGCCTCGCTTTCATGAGTAATCCCTAAATCCATAAGGCAACAGAGGGTCTGAATTTAAGGGGTTAAGCCCATTCCTTGCTCCTATTCTCCTGAGGTTCAGCCATTCAACCCCCAAGACTGCAGGGTATGAATCATGACCATAAATCACATTGGATTTCTAAACACATAAAGAGAGTTCAGGGGGAAAAACAAGTTGACATTCTCTCCACAATCTTCAAGAGCTGGCTGTGTGACAAGAGTCAGCACCAGGGGAACCCAGCTATTGGAGGAAGGAGGAGGCAGCCCAGAAAATCCCTTCCAGACAAAGGGATAAAAGGAAACAAGATAAAGGAGCAACAAATGAAGGAAGGACTGAAAAAACAGAGCTGAACTTTGAGCTCAAGCAGTTGCCTCTCTATCATTTACATTTCTCAGGGAGTCACACTGCTTTCATTTGCCACAACCTATTGCAGCCTCCGTCCCATCTCACTTCTCCCTGAGGATGTGGCCCATGTCTATTTTGCTTCTTGTTATCTTCAGCATTGAGTACATTGATAATGATGCAGTAGGAGCTCAATGTGTATCTGCTACTAGAATGAATTCATTAATTAACTGATTAATTAACTAATGAAACAAAAAAATTCCCAGAAAATTTATCAAATACTAATTTTATAGAATTACCATCGTAGTTATCATCATAAAATGATACCATGTTCTTTTGGGGAGGTATAGGAAAGAATTTCTTCAGCAGACAAAATCACATATTAAGACGGAAGAAAATTTTGAAAGCTCACAAAAGCTAACAACTATTTATTTTATATATAGTTTTTTTTTTTTTGCAGTTATTGGCCAGGGCCAAGTTTGAACCCACCACCTCTGGTATATGCAGCCAGTGCCCTACTCCTTTGAGCTACAGGCGCCACCCTATAACAACTGTGTTTTATGAAATAAGTCGGGATTCTTTTTTTGTTTGTCTCAATAATGTATTCTGCATTGACAGCCTACCTGAACAGAAAAGTTAGGCCAGCTAAAGTTCCTGAGCTTTTATCAAAATCCCCGCTCAGTACTTTGCTTCTGTATTTCTCAATAACATTTGACTTTCCCTGATTCCTCAGACTTAAGAATACCATCTAAGTTGATGGTGGTAATGAGTAGATTTCCCTAGACAGATAAACAAAGTAGGTTTATGAACCACCGTGCAGCAGCAATTAACAAGCATACGAAGAAGATACTGACTAGAATATATGAAGGAGGCTGGGAAAGAAGCACATTTTACCATGCTAGCATGCAGTTAAAATTTAAGAGGGAGTGAACTTTGGCAATGTAAAAGGTCTGATAGTCTTGCAGATGCTCTATGTGGGAAATCTTAATAGCTCTTATGCCATCCTGAATCCCTGCCCCAGCCCCAGCCCCATTTTGCATCCAGTAAGAGAATAGATGGAACCAAACAACTCACAATCTCCACAGCAGATGGAGAAGCATCAGAAATACCCTGTATGGGGGGGGAGGTTGATGGCTAATGCTCCTTCCAACATTGAAATTCTATTATAACTTGGATTCCCCAAGGCCCCAACAGCCCTTGGACACAAAAGTAGATCACAGTAAAATATTACAGGTCTCTAATCCCTCTCTAATACCTTGTTTCTAAGGGGTACCCTACACAGACTCTGCTCTTCTCTGCTACCCTCCTGCAGCAGTTGGTTTGGAAGCTCACTGTAAATCAGATAAAGAAGTCACTTCAGCTGGGCTCAGTGGCTCACACCTACAATCCTAGCACTGGGAGGTTGAGAGGGGTGAATTGCCTGAGCTCAACGGTTCAAGACCAGCCTGAGCAAAAGCGAGACCCCCCCCCCTATTAAAAATAGAAAAAACTGAAGCAAGAGGATTGCTTGAGCCCAGGAATTGGAGGTTGTTGTGAACTATGATGCCATAGTACTCTATCCAGGGCGACAGAGTGAGACTCTGTCTCAAAAAAGAAAAAAAAGAAGTCACCACCTCTTCTTCTCTCCCTGTCTGCATAGGGACTACTGTCATGACTGCTGACCAGGCCATCCTAGGTGTAGCAGATTTCAGATGGTGCCCTAACTTTATTACCTCTGACCATCACCATTCTTGGGCATGCCTACTGCCTTGTACTGCCAGCACCTAGAGCTTTCCACCTAAGGGGTTTCTCTCAGCCTATGTGAGGGCAGACAGGAAATATGAGAGTTAGTTATCCCAAGATCAGTTTTCAGCTAGTAATAATGGAATTAGATAGAGGGTTAAAACCCGCTTCCTTGCCCTTCAGGTGGGATAACTCTGGGGCATGTTTTATGTTATCTCTCAGATGCCTCCAGTAAGACAGGGCTTCAGGTCCCCAGAATGATGATCTTCTCAATGATGTTTGTTTTATCAGCATTCGTCACAAAATACACTTTCGTGTTTTGTAACACAGGCCTTATTTCCAAGCAAGGAAACCTCGATTCCTTCTGTTCCCATGAACTAGTACTCTGAAATTACAATGTCCTATGAAAGAGAAGTGTGGCAGACATGTCAGAGCCTGCCCATAACACCTCAGGCCTTTACCATTGTCTTGAACCATCTGGCTCACTGCCAATTGCCAGCACCTACAGCTCTCCACCTGAGGGTTTTCACTGGCTATCACAGCCCACTTTGCTACCTGCAAACAGGCTGGAAATGGCAGGGAGTGATGTACCTAGGAACAGCTCTCTGAATCAATGACTAGGGAGGATACCTCTGAAAACACTTATTCTCCGCTGGTTCCCAGTGCTCCAGATATCCATGGTGATAACGTGTTTGATAACCACCCCCCTCCCTTCCATAACTCACTTTCGCACACTCCCCTGCCAGTGTTTCCTGGGATCGACTTCCAAATTAATTAAATGAGTAGTTAATGTAATAAAATAAAATACATAAAGACAGTCTCAGTTTGTCACACTTGGTACAGTGCCATGATGTCACAGGTCACAGCAACCTCCAGCTCCTGGGCTTAGGCGATTCTCTTGCCTCAGCCTCCCGAGTAGCTGGGATTACAGGCGCCAGCCACAACGCCTGGCTATTTTTTTGTTGCTGTTTGGCCAGGGCTGGGTTCAAACCCACCGTCTTTGGTATATGGGGCCAGTGCCCTACTCACTGAGCCACAGGTACCACCCAAAATAGAATAATACTTTAAAATAAATATAGTGACAACTCTGCATTTGCCATGATCATTAGGGCTGAAGAATCGTGAATAATTAAAATAAATAAATTTTACCAAAAACATCATTTTAGTTTTTCCTTTTTATCTCATCCCTCTTCTCCACTTTGATGAAGCCATTTTATATGAACTTATTTTTTGTAAACCTAAGTAGACTGATTAAAACATGACAACCTTCTCCTTTTCTGCACATCTTTCTAAAACCTGCTAATGAACAGTAAACTGCTCAATCTGCTGGTAAGAGCAGAGCAAAGAAACAGAGGCAAAAAAGGTAGAGGTGATAACTAGTTTCAGACAAACAAGGATGATTATCTATTTACTTTCCCATGAATTTCTAAAGCTGTGAAGGGAAATTACCAAGTGCATTAAGAGAAGGGAACTCGATATTGCTTTTGTCCATCTCTGGGAGTCATTTGTAATTAATACATAGATGGCTGAAGGCTCCCAACAGATATGATCCTAAATTTGGTGAAAGGTTGGAAAACATACCCTCAGAGATAATAATTAATAAGAACTAGCAAATAAAATAATAAAATAGCTAATATATAAAGAATAGATGCCTCCCCAGTAAATAACTCATCTAAAATATAACTTCTGGAGACATTGGTTACAGATAAAACAATGATTCTCTAAACTCTATGAAGGGGCTTGGTTGGGTTCATCCATAAAATGAAAAGTAAAATATAGCTACTTAGAGATAAACTATAGTTTTGGAAACCAACTCCTCTGAAATGAAGAACTGTATGAAAACAGAAAATTGTGAAAATTGAAAATGGAGGGAAAAGATTGTGATGAAAATGAATACTTATCGAATACCATCTTTGCATTAGGCTAGAAGCTTTATATTAGTTAACCCTCAAATTACTTGATAAAATCCATTTTACCCTTTCTACTTTAACAGTTCAAAAACTGAGGCTGAGATACTAGGTAATAAACAACTTGTAGGTAGAGGAGCTGGCATTCCAATTTATGACTGCCTTAATCCAAAGTGTTGTACAATAAAATGTCAGCATTTATCAGGAGTATTTTGGGCAAGATAATGCCCTAATTTTGTTAAACTGTCATGGTTACATAAACCAAAGTACTTTAATCCAGCTACAAAACCTACTGGGAGTATTTCTATTTCTTACCAAGCAAGATTGTGATGTCACCTCTTGAATGGGTATCTTCTACATAAAGTACTGTGAGCAGTTATCCTGCCAGAGATAGTTTTCAATGTCAATTGATAAACTGGAAATTTGTGACTTTAATTAGTAAAGAAGACATTAGACTTGCTAACCAGCAACTATTTGCTTTATCTTCCCCGCCTTAAGCCTTTCTAAAGAACCTCTAAAACTCTCCTCATAGAGGAGGCCATATGCTTCACTAAATAAAACATAGGGATCCCATTCCTCTAGTCAAGGACTGTTTTAAGAATGGGTATGTAAGATAGTTCTGACCAATTAAATAAAAGGGCAATTATGCCAGGGAGCTTCTGGGAAATTTTCTTCATTCTTAATGAGAAGTACAATGACTAGGGCTCCTTGAAGGACTAATTTCAGAGGATATACAAGATAAGCAGAGAATATACAACATAAGAGCGAGACATCTTATTTTGTAAGAAAGCAAAGGAGCTTTCAAAAATGAATGGAGTCGTATCAGAAAGGACACAATAGCCATCCGGAAGGGTCTGCCCTTGACTAAAGTTGGGAAAACTTAAGTATCAAAAGAACTGTAATTAATTGAAACACATTGAATAAATGAAATCCATGAGGTCAAAATAATATTTTTAGGAAAGTCAAAGCAAACAAATTTAATTGCCACTAGGACACTAAAACCTTACTCTGAAAATTGGTAATTAAAGTTTAAGAAGTAACCATTTATTTTGCCTTTCTAATAGAAACAGTACTTCATTTTCTAGTAGAAATGGTACTTCAGGGTAACCTAATAAATAACCCTAGTTGACTGCTCCTTTCTTTGCAAGAATTTCAGATAATAAATATGACTTTGTTAACTCTAATGAAATAATTGATTCAAGCAACTACCTTCAGAGGAAGCTAAAGCCATTAGGTGAAAAGGGGAACTGGATAGTTATATTCAGTGTCAAAATATCAACTCCAAAATTGTTTACTACTTGTTAAGGAAAAAAAAGTTATAAAATATTGTTTTATAATGGAGAAACTGAGCTGAAATCTCCTTATTTTAGTATCACTATGTGATTGACTTTAACATCACTGAGAATGAGGCAATCAGTCCTTATATGACTCTTAATGTAATGCAATAAGTATACAACATCATCTCTAAAGTCTTCCAAAAATGTTTAACCTGAATCTATGCAACTCTTTAGTTCTAACCTTCAGTTTACAGGAAATATGCATGATAGAGAAACACGTCAAAGAAATTCAAACAAAGCCTGAGTTGGAGTCATTCTATGAGACAACAGAACTGGGCCCTGCTACACTTCAATTTTATGGAGAAAAAGAAAGGGGGTAATGTTCTAGATCAAAATTAAAAGAGATTTAGGAAACATAACACTAACATGCAATATATAATCCTTCATTGGATTTTGTGTGTAAAATAAACCCCACAAAGTAAAAGGCAAATGAACATAAAAATATGACAAAGTATTAATATCATTTATTTATGTAGACATTTTAAAATTGATTAGGAAAATATTTTATTAGACAAATTAGCAAAAGGCATAATAAGATATAGCAGAAAAAGAAATAAAAATACAAAGGAGATTCCAACATGGTTTAGAGACAGCTCCTTAGCAGCTTTTCCCAGGAAAAGTGAGGAAACACATAAGCAGTTGCCACCATTTAGATTGCTCTGCTCAGAGACAGACAATATAAAGGCACAGAGTGACAGCACAGGACAGCAGAAGCAGAAAAGAGAGGAAGAAAAAGAAGTCAACAATGAAAACAGATACAGGGGAGACTAGTGACACATGGATATCACTGTGTAATCCAGTCTGCTAGAAGACCATCAAAATCTCCCTACCATCTCACCCCAGGTTGATCCAGGGACAGACCTTAATACTGTACTAATCTGGCCCACCAGACAGAAGGCACAAAGGGTAAAAACAGGTGCCCTCCTTGCCCCAGAGCTATGGGGTACACCATGCTAGCCCTTCTGGGATGGGCTGAAGAGTGAGCAGATTGACTCATGGCTTCTCTAGGCCAGAGCTGATGACCTATAGCCAAGTACTTCCTTCACTAAGTGCAGGCAGATCTGGGCACATTGCATAGGGAACATAGCAGCCCACTGGCCCCATTTCAGTGGGGCACAGGAGAGATGCAGAGATCACTTTAACCTGAGATTGCTGACACACAGATTGGCCCCACCTGGTGAGGCTTCCCAGTGGCCCCAAAGTGCCACAGATCGGCCTTCTATACAGCCGGTTTGGGCTCCTCCTTCCAACCTTGGGCAGCTGCCTCCAAGCAGGTCCTATGGCTTCACAAAACAGAACAGAGGGCTCTGCTCCCCCCTTCCTTCCAGACTCCAGGTCTCATTTGAATCACTGAGTCTCAGGCCCCATCCCAGCACAGATCCTGTGGCTCCTTATCTGGAACTGGAGCTTAGAGCACAACTCCTGAATGTCCAGCATCCCCCACAGATCTGTGACACCATATCCAGGTCTTCACTGCTGCACCTGGCCCAGGGGGACACCTTAGAGCTTGTACTATCAGAGCAGAGCTGGAAATCCTGCTCCAAACTTCCAGTTGACAAACTGCTGAACTCTGACCAGAGTGAAGCTCGGTGGGTCTTCACACCTAGCAGCTATTACTGCTGACTCTAGAGTGCCATCTACTGAAGAGAGACTGAAAACCAGCAAAAAGAAGTTCAAAGAATGTCTCAAGAAATTAAAGACAAAGTCATCAAGGATGTAGACCAAATTAGGTAGGATATAACAAAATTTAAAAGAATTCAAACACTCAGAATTTCAAAACTCAGCAAAGAGTTTTAGTAACAGATTAAACCATGGAGAAGAAAGAATCTCAGAGCTTAAATACAAAGCTCTCAAGCTAACCCAGTCATTTAAAAAGACAGAGAAACAATCAAAAGTAGAGCAAACACTTAGATGGATATAGAACTATGCAAAACATAACAAACATATGAATTATAGATATCCCTGAAGAAGAGTTTCAAAATCTGGAATTTTTAGTTGAAGATATTGTAGTTCCAATGTTATTGATCATTTTATAGTTCCCAGACATTGCTAGAGACTCAGACATACAGTTACCAGATGGATATCAAACTCCAGGACAACTCAATTCAAACATAGCATCTCCTAGATACATTGTAATTAACTTGGCCAAAGTCAAAGTGAAAGACAGACTTCTACAAGCAGCCTGGCATAAACAGACATACTAGGGTAAACCCATCAGATTAACAGCTGATTTCTCAGCAGAAACTTATAAGTCATAGGAAATGGGCTCCTAACTTCACTCTTCTCAAAAAGAGTAACTACCAGCCTAAGATTGTGTATTCTGCAAAAGTAAATTTCATATTCAATGGAGAATTGAAATTTTTTTCCAACTAGCAAACTTTGAGGAAATTTGTCACTACTAGACCTGCTCTGCAAGAAGTTCTTAGATCTGTATGATATACAGACCTACACAAAGGACTCCAAGCAAAGTAAAACTATCTAGAAACTAAAGGACAAAGCCTAGCTACCACAATAGTCCAAGTAATAAAACAAAGCAACAGAGTCCCACAAAACAGGATGAACAGAAATTCATTCTACTTATCAATTCTTTCAATAAATGTGAATGGTTTGAACTTACCACTGAAGAGACAAAAGCTGGATCACTGGATTAAAAAAAAAAACACAAGTGTCTACACAAATATCTGCTGTCTTCAAAAAATTCAGATAACCCCAAGAACAAATCAAGATGCAGGGTGAAAGATTGGAAAACAATATTTCATGCAAATGGAAAAGAAAGAAGGAATTGCAATTCTTATTGCAGATACCATTGACTTTAAATCAACAAAAGTAAAAGAAAGACAAAGATGGACATTATATAATGGTGAAGGTAAAAATTTAATAAGAAGACATATCCTATTTATTCACTCAACTTAGGTGCTCCTCATTTATAAAGCAAATTCTACTTGATCTAAACAAATTGATAAATAACAATGTACATAATAGCTGGGCACTCCACTGACAAAAATGGACAGATCCTCCAAGCAGAAATTAGACAAAGCAACTTTGGACTTAAATGTGGCCCTACAATAAATGGGTTTAACAGAATGTACAGAACATTTTGCCCCAATACTACTGAATATTATGTTATTCCCATCAGCTCATGGATCACTCTCCAAGATTGATCATATCCTACATCACAAAACAAGCCTCAACAAATTTTTAATAAAATAGAAATTATTCCATGCATTATTACAGAAAACAATAGAATAAAAGTAGAAATCAATTCCAATACAAACACTTATTCCAACACAACATCATGGAAACTAAACAACTTACTGCTGAGTGATAGCTGGGTCAAGGAGGAGATAAAGATATAAATTAACAGATTCCTTGAACAAAATGGCAATGAGGCCACAAACTATGAAAACTTGTAGGATACTGCAAAGCAGTCCTGAGAGGGAAATTCATTACCTTAAATGGCCATATTCAGAAATCAGAAAGAGCAAAAATCCACAATCTAATGAATCACCTCAAGGAACTAGAAAAAGAAGAGCAACCCAATCTCAAACCCAGCAGAAGGAAAGAACTAACCGAAATCAGATCAGAATTAAACAGAATGGAAAACAAAAGAGCCATTCAGAAGATTCACAAAGTAAAAAGTGGGTTCTTTGAAAAGATAAACAGAACTAACAAGCCTTTGGCCAAGATTAACCAAAAACAAAAAAGTAAGACAAAATATCTAGTAAGCTCAATCAGAAATGAAAAAGAAGAAATAATAATAGATACTATGGAAATACAAAGTATCATTACAGAATACTACAAAAATTGCTATACCCAGAAATTTGAAAACATCAAGAAAATGGACAAATTCCTAGAATCGCACTACCTCCCTAGACTCAGCAGGGAAGAAACAGAACTCTTAAATGCACCAATATGAAGCACCAAAATTGAAACAAGAATAAAAAAGACTTCTAAAAAAACAGTCCCTGACCAAATGATTTCACACCAGAATTCTACCAAACCTTCAAAGAAGAGCTTGTACTTATATTGCAAAATCTATTTCATAACATTGAGAAAGAAGGAATCCTCCCCAATTCCTTTTATAAAGCAAATGTCACCCTGATACCAAAGCAAGGAAAGGACACAACAAAAAAAAAAAGAAAGAAAGAAAGAAAACTATAGACCAATATCTTTAATAAATGCAAAAATACTCAATAAAATCTTAGCAAGCAGAATTCAGCTACACATTAGAAAAATTCATCATGAATTCACCAATACTAACATGAAGCCAGTAGACGAACTAATAATATACCCACATAAGAGAAAAACTCAATTTAATCCAAGTTGGTAGGAGGGCAGAAACGGGGAGGGAGGGGGGAGGAGGGAGGAGGATGGGTGTGCTCCCACCTAATGGGCACAATGTAAAGGTATATGGCACACTTCTAGGTGAAAGACACAACTACAACGGGGACCTTACCTAACAAACCCAAACATTGTAATCTAATTGTTTGTACCCTCATATTAATCTGAAATAAAAATAAACAAACATAATTAACCACATAGACAAAAGTAAAAATAAAGACCATATGATCCTCTCAATCCATGCAGAAAAAGAATTTAACAAAATTCAGCATCCTTTTTTGATAAAAAAAAAAAACACTTAAGGAAATTGGCACAAATGGGACATTCCTTAAATTAATAGAGGCCATCTATGACAAACCCACAAATTCAACAAGATGGATAAATTGCATCCCAGGATCATGGATGTAATCAAGCCATTTCTAACCTACTACAAGTAGGTGGATAGAGTGTCTTACTGCAAAGTCATTCACCTTCATCTTTCTCAGAAAGAAAGAGGGAGGACATTCAGCTGAAGGACCTAGAACCTATGTTTGTGTCAGGGTCTTCAATAATAAACACAGTGGCCTGTAGTGCAGTGGACTGATCGACAAAAACCTCATCTATTATTTCATCCCCTTCCTAGCCCTGGAGTACAGACACGTGAAGATGTGTGTAAGGGATGAAATGAAGGCCCATGGCTCTGCAACAGATAAAGATGGAGTAATAAGAGTAGTGGACAAAATAATATTTTTCCCCAAAGATGAGAAAATCTACTCAGATGAAGGTTACAAGACTGTGTAGTCACACCTAGATTTCCACTGAGCTCTTACCCAGATGGGTTAAGAGACACCTGGGGGACGCAGCATACCAAGGGCCTTGCCTGTCAGAAGCACTTCGAAGACTTCTTCAGGGTTTTACACATTTGCATGTGTAAACTTTTGGAATAGAGAAATTTCCAGGAGTTGAAATATGAAAACATGGTCATCTGTCTCATCCACCTGTTGTTTTGCAATGTGACAGCTGTCCACCTCTTTGCAGTTAAAGATGAACTTTAAAAACCCCCTTCACACTTACCATTACTCACCTTGACAAAAGTGCCTGAAAACAGCTGTGCCAAGGAGGCCCAGGGATCCTTTGTGACCCACAGTGTCCATACCTCAGAAGCTCCTGTCAGGACTAAAGGAGTAGCTGAGGACATTCATGCACGAAAAACATTCTTTAGCTATTTGGTTTTCTTTACACAGAGACCCTTTGCTGACTTGAAGGATTTTCAGTTGGAATTGGTGCTGCCCGCAGGCCCAGGTGGCATCTGCTGGGAGGCATGGCCCTTAATGCTGAGCACTCTTGACCTGGCTTAACTGTCCTCATGTGGGGTAGGGGATTCCATTTGAGGACTCTTTACCAGATGGAACGGACAGGTCCCTTCCTCCTGTCCATTCTCTAACTGCTGATTACAGCCCATGAGATCCCTTACCCATTGCTCACAGCCTTCCTTGTACCATGTCTTGTCCAGAAATTCCCCAGCCAAATCACAGAGTCAATCAGAATGAGACTTTGAATTTGAGTCTTTGGTATGGATTAACAAGCTGTGATATATGTACACCGTGAAATACTATTCAGCCATTAAAAAAGATTAAGACAACCAGATAACCACATGTAAAAGACTGAAACTGGACTCACACATTTCACCACTTACAAAAATGGATTCAAGAGAAATAAAATATTTAAATCTTGGCACCTGTGGTTCAAGTGGCTAAGGCACCAGCCACATACACCTGAGCTGGCAGGTTCGAATCCAGTCCGGGCCCGCCAAACAACAATGACAGCTGCAACCAAAAAATAGCTGAGCACTGTGGCAGGTGACTGTAGTCCCAGCTACTTGGCAAGAGAATCACTTGAGCCCAGGAGTTGGAGGTTGCTGTGAGCTGTGATGTCACAGCACTCTACCCAGGGGGACAGTTTGAGGCTCTGTCAAAAAAAAAAAAAAAAAAAGATTTAAATCTAAGGCATGAAATGATAAAGATCCTAGAAGAAAGTGTGAAGAAAACTCTTGAGGATGTTGGCCTGGGCAAAGATTTTATGAAGAAAACTTTCATGGCTATTCCAACAACAGCAAAAATAAATGAATTGGACTTCATTAAACCGAAAAGCTTCTGTACAGCTAAGGAGACAACAGCTAAAGCAAATAGACAACCTTCAGAATGGGAAAAGATATTTGCATATTATGAATCTGACAAAGGCTTGATAACTAGGATCTATAGAGAACTCAAATTCATCAACAAGAAAAGAGCTAATAATCCCATCTATCAGTGGGCAAGAGACATGAACAGAAGCTTCTCTGAGAAAGAGAAAAATGGCTAACAAACATACGAAAAACTGCTTGTTGTCCCTAATCATCACAGAAATGCAAATCAAAACCACTCTGAGATATCACCTAACCCCAGTAAGATTAGCCCACATCACAAAGTACCAAAGCTGCAGATGCTGACACAAATTTGGAGCAAGTGGAACACTTTTACACCATTGGTGGGACTGCAAACTAGTACAGCCTCTTTGGAAAGAAGTCTAGAGAACCCTCAAAGATCTCAAATTAGGTCTCCCATTTGACCCCACAATCCCACTACTAGGCCATCAACCCAGAAGGAAAAAAAATCATTTTATCTATCATAAGGACATGTGCACTAGATTGTTCATCACCATCAGTCACCAAGACACGGAAACAACCTAAATGCCCATCAACTCAGGAATGGATTAACAAATTGTGGTATATGCATACCATGGAATACTATTCAACCATTAAAAAAAGATGGTGATGAGGCTTAGGCAGATGGATTGCTTGAGCTCACTAGTTCAAAACCAGCCTGAGCAAGAGTGAGACTCTGTCTCTAAAAAAACAGCCAGGCATGTGGCGGGTGCCTGCAGTCCCAGCTACTTGGGAGGCTGAGGCAAGAGAACTGCTTGAGACCAAGAGTTTGAGGTTGCTATGGGCTATGACTCAATGGCACTCTACCTAGCACAACAAAGTGAGACTCTATCTCACAGGAAAAAAAAAAAAAAACAAACAAAGATGGTGATTTCACATCTTTTGCAATATCCTGGCTGGAGTTGAAACACATTCTTCTTAGTAAAGTATCATAAGAATGGGAAATCAATGATCCAATATACTCAATACTAATATGAAGCTAGTAGATGATCTAATACATACCCACATAAGAGAAAAATTCAAATCAATTCAAGGTGGGGGGACAGGGAGAGGGGAGGAGGTGGGGGAATGGGTATGCTCCCACTTAATGGACACAATGTTAGGGTGCATGGCATACCTCTTAGGGACAGGACACAATTATAAGAGGAACTTTACCTAACAAATGCAAACACTGTAACGTAATTATTTGTATCCTCAATTAATCTGAAACAGTAAAAAAGAAAAAAAATAAAATTATTCAGCAAAAAAAATAGATAAAGAAAATGTATCAAAATGTGAGCAATGGTTTAATATATATTATGGATATGGGTAGTTTTTATATTGTTTTATTTTTCATAGTAAATAGTCCAAAAAGAAGTGATGATAAATCTCTCTTCTACTGGTTGTTGTAGTGTCTGCATGCAACTCTGGAAATTGAGGCAGTCATCTTGATACCACCAGGAGAACAAGTCTGCAGAGAAAAGTTGGCATGCTAAAGATATAGGAGCACAAAGATGGAAAACCTGGGTCCCTGTTGACATTGCTGGGCCAATCCCAAGGAGCATCTACCTCTGGACTTCTCAAAACGTGACATAATACATTTTTCTTATCATTTATGCCATGTTAAATTGTATTGTTACTAATAGTCAAAAATACCCAATACACTTCTTAAAAATCATTTTCTAAGGGCCCTATCCCCACTTCTTCCCATAGATACTCACATAGCTTGCTCCCTTACTTCCTTCAGGTCAATGTTCAAGTGCCATTTTCTCCAAGAATCCTAGCTTGACCACCCCGTATAAAATAGCATTCTCCCTTCACCCAGGGTAAATTGACATATTCCTTAGCAAGTTAAAGACTACTCTTGGGAGCCATATTGACCCCACCAATGTAAAAATGTTTTAAAATATTCAGGAAATAGCCCTCAGAATGGGAGAAGATATTTGCAGGTTATGTTTCTGACAAAGGTCTAATAACTAGAATCCACAGAGAACTCAAACTGATCAATAAGAAAAGAACAAATAATCCCATTTCTTTGTAGGCAAGAGACTTGAACAGAAGCTTCTCTGAAGAAGATAGGTGTGTGACCTAAAGACACATGAAAAAATGCTCATCATATTTAATTATCAGAGAAATGCAAATCAAAACTACTTTGAGATATCATATAACTTCAGTAAGAGTAGCCTACATCACAAAATTCCATAACTACAGATGTTGGCGTGGATGTGGAGAAAAGGGAACACTTCTGCACTGCTGATGGGAATGCAAGCTAATACATTCCTTTTGGAAAGAAGTTTGGAGAACACTTAGGGACATTGTGGTGGGCGCCTGTAGTCCCATCTACTTGGGAGGCTGAGGCAAGAGAATAGCTTGAGTGCAAAAGTTTGAGGTTGCTGTGAGCTGTAACACTACAGCACTCTACAGAGGGTGACATAGTGAAACTCTGTCTCAAAAAAAAAAGAGAGAAATAAATAAAATATTTAGGAAATAAAATATCCTCTTTTTTTGTAAATAACACTCTTTCTCTTTTTCTTCTTTTGTTTTAAATTTCAGATTAATATAAGGATACATGTGATTAATTAGGTTATACTGTTTGTGTTTGTTAGGTAAAGCCCAAGGTGCAATTGAGCCCTTTACCCAGGATGTGTGTCATATACCCTACATTGTACCTGATAGATGAGAGCTTACCACACCCCCACCCCCCACTCCCCACTCCCCACCCCCCTTCTGGAATTTAAATGTGCTTTTCTCTCACGTAGGGGTGTAGTTGTTCATCTACTGTATGCATTCTCATACCTTTTACTCATTTCTTTTAACACCTATTCCATTTTATCGTATATTGTAGGTATTTATGGACACACTTTCTCTCTCCCACTAAATTGCACGTGGTGATGTGCTGTAGCCAGTTAGTACCATCTCTTGAATACCTAATGTGCAACTCCTTCCAACTCTGCATTCAGTGATGTTAATTCTGGTAGTTTGAAATGGGGCCTGGTGGGCATATTTATCCCATGGAAATAAGAAAATGCTAGAAATCTAAGCACTTTTTCACATCCTAAAGAGCCAGTTGTTAACATTTACCAACACATCATGATTCTTTGTCTTGTTCACTTTTATGTCCCACATATTACAGAGCAAGGTGTGTTTTATTCATTAATTTAACAAAGAACCAACTATGTGCCAAGAAAATGGTCCCAGCTCTGGGGGTAAAACAGTGAACAAAGCAGACAAAGTCCTTTCCCTCTAGCGCTTACATTCTAGGGTAGGAGACAATCAGCAACAAATAAACATATGAATAGATAGATAACACCACATGCCAAAAGAGAAAAATAAAAGCAGGGTGAGAGAATAGAGAGAAACTAGGGTTGGGCAAAGGGAGATTGCTATTTTATACAGTGATGGAGGTAGGGCTCTCTGAGAAAGTGGTTTTTAAACAAAGACATGAAGGAAGTTAGAGAGCAAGCCATGCAGGTATCTTTGGGAAGAGAATCAGAAGAGAGAACACCAAGTGCAAGGACCCTGAGGCAGGAGTGTTCCTGACGCTTTGAGAAACTGCAAGTCCCAAATGAACAGAAACAACTTTCCTACCTTTGAGGTGTTTATTACAGAATTGAGGAGACATGAGAAACATGCCCATTTTAGAAAAAGAAGAGTTAAAAAGCATACAGTATCATGAAACATAAGTATAAATGAAACCATTATCAACCTTAAATACCCTATTTTAGAATTTCAGAATTTCCAAACCTCTGTCTGGAATAATTCTTTTGACCTTTCAGGATTTGTTAGTCTGTTTAGTACAGTAGTTCTCTATCTTGACTGTATATAAGAACACCCTAGGGAACTTTTAAAACTACATATGTATTATCTCTAGAGATTCTAATTTAATTTGTCTTGGTTGTAGTCTGGGTAGCCAGGGTTGAAACCCCCCACCCCAGGTGATGCTGATGTGTAGCCAGGGTTGAAAACCTCTGTTTACTATCAAATGCCTATGGCTAAAGATGCTAGTTATGAAGTTATGATAACATAACATGTGACATGTGAAGGAGAAATACAAACATGTTTGGCCAACATGTCTGTATTTTCATGTTTGTATCAACAGACTTTTCATTAAAAAGAAAGTTAAAAAACATAGAAATTCAAACTACAAAGGATTAAATCAGGTATATCTATAGTCAATCAATCTTTAAACAAAAGTGAAGACTGATAGAACTATTTGGTATATCAAAAATACTGAAATCTAATTTATGCAAGATTGCATTTATTTCTGTAGATGGATAAAATACTGTAACTAACAATAATAGAAACATAAAAAATTAAAGGTAATGAGCAAAGACCATTAATTTCAAATAATAAGATGAAAAGTGGCCTTATTTTTAGAATATTTAAAAAGATATCCAGTTGTAGATATTTCTGAAAATACAAAAGATAGAACAGACTAATAATAAACTGTTTCTTAGTGAAGATGCCAGGAAACTTGCTTTTAGTAAGTAGTTTAGAATTATGTGGAACCATTATCTAAAAGTACTAGGATGTATCTACAAAGTTTATTATTCAGGGCAGTGCCTGTGGCTCAATGGAGTAGGGCGCCAGCCCCATATGCTGGAGGTGGTGGATTCAAACCCAGCCCCAGCCAAGAAAGAAAAGTTTATTATTCACATTGGCTACTTTGTTAAGCAGCTTAAATATTAGTTTTATAAGAAAATTTCATTTGTGATAAAGGAAATATTTTTTTTTTCAGTTTTTTTTAATTTTTGGCCGGGGCTGGGTTTGAACCCGCCACAACCAGTATATGGGGCCAGCACCCTACTCCTTTGAGCCACAGGCACCAACCAAGGAAATACTATTTTTAAAAAACAAATTTCATTAGAACATCTAGCTAAGCATATGGAGAAATACATGAAACTGAATTCCTGCCTCACATATTACACAAAAAATAAATTGCTCACAAAACAAAAGAATAAATGTAGAAAATAAATTAATGAAAGAACTAGAAGAAGTTTATATTTCACCCAAGGGTGAGTTTACTTTTAGATCTTGGTGTGGAGAAGGCCTTTCTAAATGAAAAGAAAAATTTAGAATCCATAAAGTAAAATATTTATAAAATTGACAACAAAAACGTTATGAACTATGAATGCCTTGAACATTCCCCCCTTCGCTGGGACCCAGGGAAGACAAAAATAGGAGACTTTTGGGTAAGGTGACCAGACGTCCCGATTTTTAACAATTTGTCCTGCATCCTGTGGCATTTTTAAAAAGTCCCAATTTTTGGAAAGAATGCAAGACAAGCTAGGGAAGAGGGGGGGTGACAAGGAGAAGGGAATATAGGGTTTTCGGCTGCTGAAAACGTTAATGTAACTTCATTTGGAAATGAAAAGGCTAATGTAAACTCCCTACTCCCCTCCTGGGCAAGGTCGTCCAGGTGGACCTGCACCCTACTCCTTTGAGCCACAGGCGCTGGCTTATACATAATTTTTTTAAATGTATTATATTTGTAAATTGTACTTATGTTGAAATTAAAAAATATATTACAATACTATTTTTGCGTTCTATGAAAATTTTTGTTGCTCCATATAGACCAAATTTTTAATCAAGAACACACCCCTCCTCCGCCCCACCCCTGATCAATAGTGTCCTGCTTTACCAATGTTAAAATCTGGTCACCTTACTTTTGGGGCCCCAGGCTCCTGCCTGGAACCTTTCCAGTTTTGACTGAAGAGGAGCTCCTTGACACCCACAGGCCTCAGAGTACTGTGGGGGAGCTCAGGTGGAGTTTGCATAGGCTTCCAACCCTCTCATACAAACACAACAGTTCCAGAACTAATTGGGAGCCTGTTCCCCAATCTTCAAAACTCTGCCCTGACAATACTGCCACCTTTCTTCTGGGCCAGGAAGGGAGATGCGAACCTAGGCAATCTGTGCCCCTGGGTAAATTTTCCCCACCATGGACATGGGCTGCTGCTGAACCTAGCAGTTTTGGAACTAGAAACTCTATGCCTCACCTGCCAGCCTTTGCACAGAGACAAGCCTGGCTTCTTCCACAAAGAGAGGCATCCTTTATCTCCTCCCCCTCCACACACCTAAGTTCAGGGAAATTCCAAAGTTGCTGGCTTGAGTTTCCCCTTGGCTGCCAGGAACCAACTTGCATTTCCTAGTCAGGATCTGCATTTGGAGGGGGAAGAAACAGATCTGAGGGCCTGTTACCATATTCCAATGACTTAATATTGAAGTTTGGGAGTGTGAAGGGGAAATTTGCAAACTGATCTCAAGAGAGGAGGGAGCCCACATAGACAGAACTGAAAGGACAGTCTGGAGTGTGTTTGTGCTGTGGCATATGCATAAGACATCCCTCCCCCTTTGAAAATGAGCAACTATTCTTTTTGGTCCTGCTGTGCTGACAGAATGAAGCTGCTGCATGACTGGTTTGATTTGCCCAAAAGCCAGAGGGAGACAATGTTCTGAGCCCCAAGGTAGAGTTTCCCCACCACAGCTGAGGGGGCTGCGGTGGAACCGAGGGATTTCTTGATTAGATGCTTCATGACTACCAGTATTTTCCTTGGGACTACCTGTCCAGTTGCCTCCATGGAGAGTGGTATCTTTCCTCCCCATCCCTTTTCCATACTGAACTTCCACAAAACTTCAAGTACTGGCTTGAATTTCACCTTAGGGAGCCAGGGATCAGCCTGTATCTCCTAGTTAGGGTGGCACTTGGACTTGGGAGGTCTAAGAATGGGTCTTGAACTTATCCTCATACTCCCAATCATTCAGGGACATGGAGAGGAAATTTGTGAACTCATCTAGAGTGGGGAGGTATCTCACATGGATAGAACTGAGAGAAGAGTGCAGTGTACATTTGCCTTTCAGTGTAGTCAAAGTACCCCACCCCACCCCACCCCTACACACTAAAATATTAGTAATGCTCTCTGTCTTGCCCGTGGAGGCTTGCAGTCTAGCCCACTATGCTGCCTGAGAACACCTGCCTAGAGAGGAACCTAGCTGATTTGGTCAGAGGCCAGAGAGGGAAAGCAACCTGAATCCCACCTCAGTCTAGTAGACTGAGGTAGATTCTGGACTCTCTCACTTCCATGAATGGGTTCTATGGGATGGTGGGGACATCTCCAGTCTCCTTCTCCAGGATTCCCCCAGCAGCCTGGGAACTGATCTTACCCCTGTTGGGACAGTGTTTGGGCCAGCCTTTGGGGAGCATGGCTACACATGTGCCCAATACAGCCATTCCTGCTTTTCTCCAGGCATCAGCTGGGGTGGTGGCAGAACACAAGAGCCCCTGGGCATTCCAAGGTCCAGCCCAGTGCCTGGAACATCTGAGTGCTTCTTCTAATAGATTAGGGCCCAGCATAGTTCCAACAAACAACACATCTGTTCCACATCTATGTTATTCCTGCCAACACAACCTCCTACATAGCCTATTTCATCATTTGCTGATTTAATTGGACGAGACTTGCTGAACATTAACCACAAGTGCCACCTACTGGCACAGAGACAAAAATGGATGTCTCAACACAATTTTTGCTGTTAAAAGTACACAGGTATAACAGACATATTCTTATTTGACAATGTGAATGCTACTTTCTTTGCTTTATTATTATTGCTTAATATTTCAATGCAGCAATCATCTGATTTCTTTTCTGAATGTATTTATCTTCATTCGTTCTTTATGAGGTTTTTGTTTCCAGTCCATATCTTAAACATTATTATTGTTATTAAATTTTAAGCCTTTTTAATTTTGTGATGGCAAAAGTGGAAACCTAATAAACACATGTATATATTTTTTTTAAAGTGCACAGGGCTGGGAGAAAGAGGCAAGATTCCCAAGATCCTCATCTCTCTCTCTCTCAGCAGAAGGCAGGGAATTTGCCCACATGTATATCACATCACTGCTATTGATCTGCAACAATTAGCATTGAAGAAACCCATCACATCTATTACTAAGGAATGCATTCAGCATTTTGGCCATCTCAACATACCCACAAGCAAAGTGAAAGACCCTTACCTAATACATACTTCAATTAACCCCTCAAGGTGGGGGGTGGGGGGAAGAAGCCAAATCTAACCACAGTAAAATCAAAAACAAGTAACAGCTTCTCCTGATTGGAAGGAATCAATGCAAGAATTCTGAAAGTATAAAAAAAGAGTATAAACAACACCACCAAAAGAGTCGCAGTGGCTCACCAGCAAAAGTCTCCAACCAAAAGAGAATTTCTGAAAACTCAAATATGGAATTCAAAATACAGATAACAAATAAGCTCAATGGAATTGATAAGAAAGTTGAAAACTAACACAAAGAATCCGGAAAAAATAATTCAGGACATAAATGAAAAAAAAATCACTAAAGGAATACACAGTTGTTTTTAAGCATAACAGAACTTCTGGAAATTAAAGATACATTTAGGGAAGTAAAAAATAGAGAAGAAAATTTTCATACCAGAGTAGACCAAGCAGAAGAAAGAATTTCAGAGCTTAAATATGAGACTTTTGAACTAATCCACTCAATCACAAATGAAGAAAAAGAATAAGGAATGAACAAAGTCATCAAAATAACCAAACAAAGGACTTACAGTTATCCCTCAAGGAGAAGAAGAAAAATCAAAAAGCATGAAACAAATACTAAAGAGAATAATGGAGAAAAACTCCCCTAGTATTGCAAGAGATTTAGACATCTAAATATAAGAAGATCATTGAACTTATGGAAGATTCATTGAAAGCAGGAAATTTGCAAGGCACTTAGACATCAGAGAGGTCAAAGTTAAAGTGAAGGAGAAAATCTTACAAGCTATTAAGACTAAAGCATCAAGGTAACTTACAAAGGAAAAGCCATCAGACTAACAGCAGAATTCTCAGAGAAAACCTTATAAACAAGAATGGAATGGGGTTGCATCTTTAGTCTTTTAAAAAACAATAATTGCTAGCCAAGAATTTCTTATCATGCAAAACTATAACATAAATGAAGGAGAAACAAATCCTTTCCCAGATAAGCAAATACTAAGGGAATTTGTCACCAATAGACCTTCCCTACAAGAAATGCTTCAAAGTCCTCTCTACATGGAACAGAACAATCAATACCCAACAGTGTAAAAAAAACGACAAAAACATAAAACCCATTACTCTTATAAAACAGTAAAAATGGGAGATAACAAAGCAAATAGGTAACACTCAACACAATTAACAGAACAGTATCTCATATATCAATACTAACATAGAATATAAGTAGCATAAATGTCACACTTAAAAGATAAAGATTGGCAGGATAAGAAAAAAATATCTTCTGTCTCCAAGAAATCCATTTTTACAAACATTTGCATATTCAAAGTAAAGGAGTAGATATTTACACTCTACTTTTAATAGTTTTGAAATGTAGCATTGAATTGTGCACAATAGGTGAGGTCCCACCATTTCAAAACTATTAAAAGTATAAATGACTTATCACAACAAATAATTTTAAAAAAATAAGTTTTCAGGCTCAGCGCCCATATCACAGTGGTTATAGCACCAGTCACATACGCCAAGGGTGGCGGATTTGAACCTAGCCCAGGCCAGCTAAACAACTGCAACAAAAAAATAGCCAGGCATTGTGGTGGGCACCTGTAGTCCCAACTACCTGGGAGGCTGAGGCAAGAGAATCACTTAAGCCCAAGAGTTTGAGGTTGCTATGAGCTGTGACACCATGGCACTCTACCAAGGACAACATAGTAAGAATCTCTCTCAAATAAATAAACAAATATATTTTCAGTACTTAGTATCTGAAAACAAAAGTAAAGGGGTAGAAAAAATATTCCACATAAATGAAAATCAAAAGTGAGTAGACACATCAACCAATAGAACAGAATAAAGAACCCAGAAATAAAGCCAGTTAGCTTCTACTAATTAATTTTTGACAGAGGAGACAAAAACATACATTGGGGAAATAACCTCCTATTCAATAAATGGTGGTGATAAAATTGAAGAACTACATGCAGAAAGACAAAACTGGATCCCCCATCTCTCACCACATAAAAAATTAACTCAAGAAGGATTAATAACTTCAATGTAAGACCTGAAACCATAAGAATCCTAGAAGAAAACATAGGAAAATATCATTTGAACATTGGCCTAGGCAAAGAATTTATGACTAAGACTCCAAAAGCAAATACAGCAACAACAAAATAAATAAACATAACTTAATTAAACTAAAAGGTTTCTGCACAGCAGAGGAAATAATGAGCTGAGTAATCTGCAGAATGGGAGAATATATTTGAAAACTACACAAAGGATAGTATCAAAAACCTAGAAAGTAATCACACAAGTCAGTAAAAAAAAAAAAAAAACCCATCAAAAAGTAGGCAAAAGAGATAAACAGATTTTTTTTCAAAAGAAGATAGATAAATAGCCAAGTATGAAATTACGCTCAACATCACTAATCATCAGGTAAGTGCAAATTAAAACCACAATGAAATACCACTTTAACTTTTATTAGAAAGTCCAAAAACAACTGATGTTGGCATGGATGTAGAGCAAAGGGAACGCTTATACACTATTCATGGGACTGAAAATTAGTGCAACCTTTATGGAAAATAATATGGAGATTCCTCAAACAAGATCTCACTACTGGGGATCTACCCAAAGGAAAGTAAGTTACTTTATCAAAAAGACACCTACATTTCAATGTTTATTGCTGCACAATTGACAATTGCAAAGATGTGGAATCAACCAAAGTGCCCATCACTTCTTGACTGTATTAATAACATGTGGTATATGTATAGCATGGAATACTTCTCAGCTATTAAAAGAAAGATGAATTAATGCCTTTTGCAACAATTTGAATGGAAGTGGAGAGCATTTTCCCAAGTGAATTATCAAAGAATGGAAAAACTAACACTCCATGTATTCACTATTACTCTGGAACTGATGAGCACAATGTGCACAGAGGAATGTAAAACTTGGTGGAAATCAAGCAGGGGGGAAAAGGGGTAGAGGAGAGGGGCAAAAACCTATCTAACAGGTATAATGAACACTATCTAGGTGATAGGCACACTTATAGCCATGACTCAAGCATTACAAAAGTGATCCATGTAACCAAAAACATTTGTACTCCTTAATACTTTAAGAAAACAAAAACTAGTAGCATTTCTATATACAAATAGTGAACTACCTGAAAAAATACATAGAAAGCAATCCAATTTATAATAGCTAAAGAAGATAACTAGGAGTAAGTCTAATCAAGGAGGCAAGACCAAAAACTATAAGACCAGAAATTCTAAAACTATTAGAAGAAAACACAGAGTAAAAGCTCTGTAACATTAGCAATGATTTTCTTTGAATACAATACACCAGTGAAAATACCTGCAGTATTCTTCAAAGGGATACATATACAAATTTTTTTCACTTTTTTTTTTCTTTTTCGAGACAGGATCTCACTTTGTCACCCTGGGTAGAATGCAGTGGCATCATCATAGCTCACAGCAACCTCCAACTCCTGGACTCAAGCAATCCTCCTGCCTCTGTCTCCTGAGTAGCTGGGACTACAAGTGCCCAACACAATGCCCAGCTAGTTTTTCTAATTTTAGTGCAGATAGGGGTCTCACTGTTGCTCAGGCTGGTCTTGAACTGAGTTCAAGGGATCCTCCTGCCTCAGCCTCCCAAAGTGCTGAGAGCCACTGTGTCTAGCCCATTTTTTCACTAGATCCGAATTTGTCTATAGTTTCAATGTAATCTCAACAGAAATCCCAGCAGACTTGTTGCAGAATTAACAAGCCAATTCTATTATAAAATGTATATGGAAAGGAAAAGGAATCAGAATAGCCAAAATAGTTTTTGGGGAAAAAAATGAAGTTGAATGTCTCACACTATCTGATTATCTGACTTATTATAAATAAATAATCAAGACAATGGTCTACAGGCAAAAGGACAGGCATGTTGATTGATAGAAAATAATAGAGTCCAGAAACAGACCCACAAATACATCGTCTATTGATTTTCAACAAAAATGCAAATAAAATCAATGGGAAAAAATGTCTATTCAACAAATAGTGCTATAACATGTGGGTGTCCATATGCCAAAAAAAAAAAGAAAGAAAGAAAGAAAGAAAATCTTAACCTATACTTCATGCCATATAAAAATAGGGGGGATGTGGTGGCTCATGCCTGTAATTCTAGTACTCTGGGAGGCCGAGGTAGGTGGATTGCCTAAGCTCATAGGTTTGAGACCAGCCTGAGCAAGAGCAAGTCCCCACCTCTAAAAATAGCTGGGCATTGTGGTGGGCACCTGTAGTCCCAGCTACTTGGCAGGCTGAGGCAAGAGGAATAGCTTGAGCCCAAGAGTTTGAGGTTGCTGTGAGCCATGACTCCACAGCACTCTACCGAGGATGACAAGTAAGACTCGGTATCAAAAAAAAAAAAAAATTAAAAACAATTCACAATGGATCACAAACCTAAATGTGAAACCTAAAACTATAAATCTTCTTAGAAGATACAAGAGAAAATCTTTATGACTTTGAGGTAAGAGTTATTAAAACAGGACCTATACAAGAAAGAAAATTGGAAATTGTACTCTATCAAAATTAAAAACATATGCTCTGCAGAAGACCCTAAGGCAGTGTTTTTCCATCTTTTTATCTCACGACACACTTGAACCTTTAGTTAAACTTGCGCGGCACACTGAAATTATGTTGATCAAAAAATACATATATATACCTTTTTTGATTTATTAACACAAACAAAATGTACCATCACAGGCAAAAAATAAAACAAAATATTATGATTTGTAACAAAAAGACAAAAGATAACAATCAAAATTCTTTAAAAACTCATTTGCATTTATTTTTGTTTATTATAATTTAACATTTAATGAGATAGCTGAGCTTGACTTTTTTTTAGAATTATCTTCTTTGCAAGGTTGAATTTTGGACAGTCATAATCTTAAATCTTCTTCCAAGGATTCTAACTATGATCGATTTTTGCTTTTAATATTATTCATTGCAGAAAAGCTCACTTCAAATAAGATGTTGAGAATAGAAGAAGTATTTCTATTGCTTTTTTTGTAATATTTGGAAATTCACCCTTGAGAGATACCAAAAGGCTGTAATACCTGTTGTTGAATTATTTTCATTGCAATCCTGTCATTTCTTATTTCTGTTAACTTTTCCTCTTCTGTAATATTTAAATTTGCTGAACATACACAAACTTAAAGGGAATTTTTACCCAATACAGAGACATTACGTCAAGTATACATGCAAGAAAATATTTTTCAAAATTTGTGTGCAATAAATCTAAAGTTCATAAAATTTGTTCAATATGATTTTTATCCAGCTTATGCCTTTTCACTAGTCCAAACATTTCTACTGCATTTTCTCTTTTAATCCTTTCTTTCTAGAGCAGTCATTTTTCTCTGTAACCATTAATTTCATCTGTAGATATGAGAATATTTTCATGATTTCCCTGGATAATCTTATTAAGAGTATTCAAACACTAAAATAAATCTGCAAGAAATGCAACTTTATCACACCAAACCTCGTCACAAAGTAAATCACCTAGTTTAGAATATTGCATTTTTAAAAAGGTTGATACTTCTTTTCATTCATAAAATCTTTTTTTGTTGTTGTTGGGGATTCATTGAGGGTACAAGAAACCAGGGTACACTGATTGCATTTGTTAGGTAAATTCCCTCTTATAATTTTGTCCCAGCCCCAAAAGTTGTGTTACACACTTGTGACCCCCTAGCCCCCCTCCCTCCCTCCCTCTCCCCACTCCCCCACCCCCGTCCATGTGCTAGGTCATCAATTGTCCTCATATCAGAATTGAGTGTATTAGACTCTTGCTTCTCCATTTCTGTGATGATTTACTAAGAAGAATGCATTCCACCTCAAGCCAGGTTAATACAAAAGATGTAAAGTCTTCATCTCTTTTAATAGCTGAATACTATTCCATGGTATACATATACCACAGCTTGTCAATCCACTCCTGGATTGGTGGGCATTTAGGTTGTTTCCACAATTTGGCAATTGCAAATTGAGCTATGATAAACAATCAGTGCAAATGTCCTTATGATAAAAGGATTGTTTTTCTTCTGGGTAGATACCAAGTAATGGGATTGCTGGATCAAATGGGAGGTCTAATTCGAGTTCTTTGAGAATTCTCCATTCTTCCAAAAAGATTTTATTAGTATGCAGTCTCACCAGCAGTGTAAAAGTGTTCCCTTCTCTTCCAACCCTGCATCAAGATAGCCATCTCTCTTCCGTATGCAGTAAGTTGCATATGATGAGAGGCATCCATTGAGGAACAACATTCTACAAATAATCTTGATTGCAGTGGCCTGCTTTTTATATACTTAATAATTGTGATAGTGTCATCTAGCCCCTTTTATAATTCAAGCCCTAATGATTTTGATGCTAATATTTCTCTGTGTAGAAAACAGTATGTAAAAATAATTTTTGGAATCATTTTTTGCACATGTGTCACAAATCCTTTTACACCTCTGGACATAGATGAGGCTTCAGCCCTACAAATACTTATACAGGAATCCCAAGACAAGTTTGGAGCAGTCAACAAAATAAAAACTGCTATACAATTGCTTCTTTATAGACAAATCTACTAAATGCTAAAAGTTGGAGTTTACCACTGATATCAGGAGATTTATCCAACTGAATTAAAATACATTTTCTTCTGTAAGGTGAGACATTACTTGAAATTCTATATTTTCAGATAAATCCTTACCATGGCAAGTAATTGTATTATCTGAAATGAGAATTTCTAAAATTTCCTTTTTGTATTCTTCTCTAAACATTGCTTTTATAATTGCACAGCAGGCCAGTAAAATAACAGATTCTGCAACTGAGATTTCACTTTCCTAGCTATGATTTCTGCAACTGCGGAATTCACTCCTCCTGCTTTATCTGATACCACTGCATATTTGGTCCATATTTTTGCTTGTTTAGTATTACTGAGTGCAAGGTGTTTGAAATATTCTACCGGCTTTTCTGACAAGTGGGAATGTATGGATTGTAAATCTCTTGAATTTGCTAGGAACCATAGCTTCATTTGCTAATGTTTTGCCACAAATGACACATGAGGGATGTGGTGAATTTCCTATACTATATATGAAATTGAACAGTAAGTAATCTTTCATTATACTGACAACTAATTGTTTTTAGTTGCCAATATACTAGATGAAGCAGTAGTCGACACACTAGCATCATCTTCTAATTTTTGTTTCTTTACTAAAAATCATCCATTTTAACTGAATGCTATGCAATAAAAACTAAAAAATGGCAAATCAAAAATAATAAAAATAAATAAATAAACAACTTATACTTTTAAAAAAGAAATACAGGTATTAATTAAACACACTTAGAACATTTTCAAAACTAGGATTTGCAAGGTAATTGTTTCCAACTACTTCACTATTTCAAATCCAGACAGAACTGTCTGACACGTTCAGCATGAGTTATATCTCCTTACTACTTCAGGCACCAGGAGGGATTTCTGAGTCATATGGCTTCATTCACTTCGATGATCTCGATATATACTGGTGTTCATTGGCAAATCCTTGTCAAATTGCGCCATCTATGGACATGTCACAGAACCGTATTTTCTAAGGCGACATATACCCCACCCACTTTAGAAATAAGCCAGTGTTTATCACAACAATAAAATGTTCATTATAACAATGACATACTCATATAATCAATTTAAAGAGGTTTTAATTTTGATATGTACACTTACTGTGCTTTGAATTTCTTTTGAAAATAATTTAATTAATGATCTTTAAAACTCTTCACAGCACACCAGGTGAAAATCAGTGCCCTAAGATAATAAACCAATAGGCCACAGAATGGGGAAAAACATTTACAAGACATATATCTGATGAAAGACTTCAATCCAGAATATATAAATAAGTATCAAAATCTATAAATAAAAAAGAAACAATCCAATAAAAATGGGCGAATGATCAGCATCATTAGTAATTAGGAAAATGCAAATTAAAACTACAATGAGACAACATTACAAATATACCGTAATTGTTAAAATAAGCTAACTCTACCAAGTGAAGGCAAGGATGTGGAGTAACTGAAACTCTCATGCATTGCTGGTGGGAATGCAAAATGGTACAGCCACTACATAATCATATATGTCTAGTATATAGCCTTGTGAGGCTGCCTTCTTTCACTCAACATAATGCACTTGCTGTTTGTTCAAGTTGCTACATTGTGTTACTGGTTAGTTCCTTTTTATTGCTAAGCAGAATTCCAGTTTATGGATGTACCACAATTTGTTTATTCATTTACTTACTGAAGGACATCTGAATTGTTTTCAGTTTGGGATAATTATAAACAATGCTGCTATAAACATTTGCTTATAGGTTTTTCTGTAAACATAAGTTTTGATGTCTTGAGGATAAATACTTAGGAGTAGGACTGCTGAGTCATATAGTGAGTGTATATTTAATTTTAGAAGAAACTGGCAAACTGTTTTCCATAGTGGCTGTACTAAAATGGCAAAACTATAGGAACAGAAAAAAGATTAATGGTTGCCAGAGGCTGGAGTAGGGAAAAGGTGCTGGCTACAAATGGCCACAAGAGAATTATTTGTGTGACGTAACTATTACGTAGCTTGACTGTGGTGGTTGTTATACCACTAAGTGTGTTTGTCAAAACTTATAGAACCGTACATTAAAAAGAATGAATTTCTACTTGTAAATTATACCTCTGTTAACCTGAGAACCACTCATATAGAAGAAATGCATAGAAACCTTAGATCATCATAGACCATATGTAAATTAAAGATCTAAGATAGTACTTGGCTTCCTCTTGCCTTCAGGACAAAAATATAGCTTCCTTAGTAAGATGTACATGGTTTTTAACCATCTAGCCACTGTCTACTTACAGGAGGGAAAGTATCCATTCCATTTGGGTCTCATTTCAATAATGACCATTTAAACTTGGTTCAGGGGACTGAACCAAATATAAACTTAGAAATCTATGTACAGATACATTTCCTTAACATTTATGGTAACATTTCTGTGAAGATTTTTAGAGATGGCCTGTTTTTATTCTCCTTGACCAACATGCATACATACTTTGGTTTGTTATACTTCATTTTATTGTACTTTGTATTGCACTGCTTTGAAAATGAAGGTTTATGGCAACCTGGCATCAAGTAAATCTATCAGTGACATTATTCCAATAGCATATGCTCATGTCTTATCTGTGTCACATTTTGGTAGTTCTCACAATATTTCAAACTTTTTCGTCATTACCGTATATCTGTTCTAGTGACTTGTGAACAGTGATCTATAACATTACTATTGGACTTGTTTGGGAGTGCCACAAACCATGCCCATAAAAGATGACAAATTTAATCAATGAATGTTGTGTGTACTCTGACTGCCCACTGGCCAGGTGTTCCCCTGTCTCTATCCCTCTCCTGGGGCCTCCATATTTTCTGAGACATAGCAATATTGAAATTATGCCAATTAATAACCCTGCAATGGCCTCTAAGTGTTCAAGTGAAAGGAAGAGTCACATGTATCTTACTTTAAATCAAAAGCTAGAAATGATTAAGTTTAGTGAAACAGGTATGTCAAATGCTGAGAAAGCCTGAAAGATAGGCCTTTTGCTACAAATAGCCAAGCTGTGAATGAAAAGGAAAAGGTCTTGAAAAAAATTAAAAGTGCTTCCCCTGGCTCAGTTCCTGTAGCTCAAGCAGCTAGGGCACCGGCCACATACACCGGAGCTGAGGGGTTTGAATCCAGCCCAGGCCCGCCAAACAACAATGACAACTACAACCAAAAAACAGCCGGGCATTGTGGCAGGCACCTGTAGTCCCAGCTACTTGGGAGGCTGAAGCAAAAGAATCACTTAAGTCCAAGAGTTTGAGGTTGCTGTGAGCTGTGACGCTACGGCACTCTACCCTGGGCAACAGCTTAGACTCTGTCTACAAAAAAAAAAAAGTGCTTCTCCAGTGAACACACAAATGATAAAAGAGTGAAACAGACTTATGGCTAATATGAAGAATGTATTACTGGTCTATATAGAAGAACAAACCAACAACAACATTATGTTAATCCAAAGCCTAATCCAGAGCAAAGCCACAACTCTTCAATTCTGTGAAGGCTTAGAGAGGTAAGGAAGCTTCATAACAAAAATTGGAAGCTAGTGCATGTTGGTTCATGTGGTTTAAGATAAGAAGCTGTCTACTTAATGGGCACAATGTAAAGCTATATGGCACACCTCTTGGGTTTAGCATACAGCTACAAGAGGGACTCTACCTAACAAATGCAAACATTGTAACCCAGTTGTTTGTACCCTAAGATTAACCTGAAATGTTTTTAAAAACCAAATTATTAGAAGAAAAAACAAACAATAAGAAGCTGTCTCTATAACAAAAAAGTACAAGGAGAAGCAGTGATGACCGAGAAGCTTCAGCCAATTATTCAGAAGATCAAGCTAAGGTCATGGCTGAAGGAAGCTATACTAAAAAACAGATTTTCAACGCAGATGAAACAACTTTAGGGTAGCTGGGACTACAGGCGCCAGCCACCATGCCCAGCTAGTTTGTTTGTGGGGTTTTTTTTTCCTATTTTTATTAGAGATGGGGTCACTCTTGTTCAGGCTGGTCTCAAACTCCCGAGCTCCAGCAATCTACCCACCTAAGCCTTCCAGAGTACTAGGATTACAGGTATGAGCCACCATGCCCAGCCTTCCTATTTTGAAAGTTCTTCTGTGGGTAAAATAGCACCATATGCTACAGAGAAATCTTTCATGACTGAGTGAGTCAATTGATTTGTCAAACTTTACTGCTGTCTTATTTTAAGAAATGACTGCAGCCACCCCAACTGTCAGCAACCACTACCCTGATCAGTCAGTAGCCATCTACATCTAGGCAAGATCCAACAACAAAAAAAAATATTACAACTCACTAAAGGCTCAGATGATTGTTAGCACTGTGGGCAATAAAGTTTAACTTTTTTTTTTAAAGTTCTCACTCTACTGCCCAGGCTGGAGTGCAGTGGTGTAGTCATACAGCTCACTGCAACCTTGAATTCCAGGCTCAGGTGATCCTCCTATCTCAGGCTCCAGAATAGCTGGGACTATAGGCACAAACGGCCACATCCAGCTAATTTCTTTTTATTTTTTGAGGAGATGGGGTCTCAAACTCCTGGGTTCAAGCAATCCTCCCCTTGCAGCCTCCCAAAGTCCTAGGATTATAGGCATGAGCTTCCACATCCAGCCTAGCAATAAAGTATTTTTAATTAAGGTATGTACATGTTTTTTTTTTTTTACTTAACAGACTATAGTATAGTATAAACATTACTTTTGTATGCACTGGGAAACCAAAATGATTGTGGAACTCACTTTATTGCAATTTTCACTTTATGGTGGTGGTCTGGAACCAAACCTGCAGTATCTCCAAGGTATGCCTATGTAGCAAAGCCTGACATCTTTATTGCTAGAGAATTCAGAAAGTCTGATTAATAGCCCAAAACTAGGAGCAGCAGGGAGCCTGCATGCAGCACTCTCAGGCTCTCATGGAGCAATTATTGCAAACTGAATCCATCAAATGTTATGCACAGTGTAGGCAGAAGGAACTTTACTATAATATCCATGTGTGGACACTGAATTCCAATAGCACTCTCAGCAGTTAATCATTCTTCTTCTAGAAATTCAAGGTTTGCACCCCTGTTTTCACCAGAGAAATAATTTTCAGATAGAAAAAAAAATGACTAGGCAGATTGTGAAAAAAAGTTTCACATATATGTTCAATGTACTTCTTGCAGGTATTAAAAGTAGCAAACTTTACTCAAAATTAAGTGAAGATAAGCCTATCAAAGACGTAAGATTTTAACAAAGCAGTCCATGACAACCATTTCAAATGCTTGGAAATCTGTCTCAATTTATTTCAGACTTTAAAGTCATCCATGTACTATGGTAGAATTAGACCTCTGATAAGTATAATTATTACTACACATTTTGAAAATTTGTAAATATTCTTTTTTCAATAGCTTTATTTGTACATAATTGATATATAATAAACTGTACATATTTAATGTATGCAATCTGAAGTATGAGTTCTACCTTCTTAACTTTTTTTAAATCCACAACTAAGAATTGTTATCTAAGAAACTATGCTGCACAGCAGATCTCTAGAACTTATCTTGCATAACTAAAACTTCATACACTTTAATCAACTCCCTTTTCCCCCCTCCTACCGGTCCCTGGAAACTACCACTCTACTCTCTGCTTCTATGAGTTTGACTACTTTAGATACCTCATACAGTGGAATCATGCAGTACTTGCCCTTCTGCAATTTGCTTATTTCACAAAGCATAATGTCCTCCAGGTTTATCGATGTTGTCACCTATATAATTTCCTTCTTCTCAAGGCTGCATAACATTCCACTATTATATACCATCACATACCACATTTTCTTTATCCATCCATTGATAGACATTCATGTTGTTTTCAAATAGTGCTACAGTAAACATAAGAGTGCATATATCCTGATTTTGATTCTCTTGGATATACCTAGCAGTAGGATTGCTTGATCATACGGTAGTTCTGTTTTTAATTTTTTTAATTGAATCATAGCTGTGTACATTAATGCAGTCATGGGGTACAATGTGCTGGTTTTATATACAATTTGAAATATTTTCATTAAACTGGTTAACACAGCCATCATGGCATGGAGAAACATACTATGCTCATGGCTGGGAAGAATCAACATTGTTAAAATGCCCATACTACCCAAAGCAATATACGATTTTTTTTTTTGAGACAGAGCCTCAAGCTCTCTCCCTGGGTAGAGTGCCATGGCTTCACTGCTCACAGCAACCTCCAACTCCTGGGCTCTAGCGAGTCTCCTGCCTCAGCCTCCCAAGTAGCTGGGGCCACAGGCGCCCGCCCCAAAGCCTGACTATTTTTTGGTTGCGGCCATTATTGTTGTTTGGTGGGCCCGGGCTGGATTTGAACCCGCCACCTTAGGTGTATGTGGCTGGCACCTTAGCTGCTTGAGCCACAGGCGCCGAGCCGCAATATACAATTTCAAAGCAATCCCTATCAAAGCTCCACGGTCATACTTTAAAGATCTCAAAAAAAAACGCAATACTTCGTTTTATATGGAATCAGAAAAAACCTGGAATAGCCAAGACATTACTAGGAAATAAAAACAAAGCAGGAAGAATCAAGCTACCAGACCTCAGACTATACTATAAATCGAGAGTGATCAAAACAGCATGATACTGGCACAAAAACAGAGAGGTAGATGTATGGAACAGAATAGAGAACCAAGATGAACCCAGCTACCTACCATTATTTGATCTTTGACAAGCCAACTAAAAACATGCAGTGGGGAAAAGATTCCCTATTTAACAAATGGTGTTGGGTGAACTGGCTGGCAACCTGAAAAAGACTGAAACTGTTTTTAACTTTTTAAGGAACCTCCATACTGTTTTCCATAGTGGGTCTGACATTTACATTCACACTGAAAGTGTATAAGGGTTTCAGTTTCTCCATATCCTTGAAAACACCTATCTTTTGTCTTTTCGATAATAGCTATCTTACCAGGTATAAAATGATATTTGATAATCTTCTTTTCCCTGATGATTAATGATGTTAAGCACCTTTTCATATACTTGTTGGCCTTTTGTATGCCTTCTTTGGAAAACCAACTATTCAAGTCCTTTGCCCATTTTTAACTGTTTTTTTTTTTAATTTATGTGATTAAATTGTAGGAATTTCTTACGTGTTTGGATATTAACCTCCTATTGGATAAATGGTTTACAAAAGTCCTCTCCCATCCTGTAAGTTACCTTTTCACTCTGTTATTGTGTCCTTTGCTGTACAGAAGATTTTTAATTTGATATAGCCCT
>NW_003852446.1:8909180-8918647 GCF_000181295.1 Otolemur garnettii
TCATTGTTGTTTGGCGGATCCGGGCTGGGGATTCGAACCCGCCACCTTAGGTGTACGTGGCTGGCGCCTTAGCCGGTTGAGCTATAGGCGCCGAGCTGTTGCTTGTGCTCTTGATGTCATGTCCAAAAAATCATTGCTAAGACCAATGTCAAGAAGTTTTTCCCCCTCTGCTTTCTTCCAGTTTTATAGTAAACCAACCTATCTCTCATTGAGCAAGTGGGTTTTGCTATCTTAAAACCTTCTCATTCCTTGGATTCTAGCACTTCATCTTCTCCTTATTCTTTTACTACATTTATAAGAACTTCCCAGTCTAGCTTGCAGTGATTCTAAACTGAGTTCAGGGCATGCCCCTAAACCCTCTACCCTAGTGGAAATCATATTTAATTAGAGACATAAGAAAAGTATGAAGACAGAAAAACAGATTAGAAATCTCTGCCTTACACTTAACCCTCAATCATCCCATTTACTCCTCTGGTTTAAGTACCCCCTGGTTTCCAACGTGAGTCTCTACTCCAGACTTATTTCATAAGCTCTAGGGTTTAGTGGTCTAGCTTTCTGTTAGGGGGGAGACAACCTCAAAACATCCCAATGTAAAATCATTCTCTCCCCCTCATCTATTTTCCCAATATATTCTCTTTTGTATATTCCATAATTTAACAATAATTTATTTTCCAGATCACCAAATCTGCCTCATAATTATCTCCTGAATCTGCTTCTTTTCTTTTCTTAATCTCAGATTAATATGAGTGTAGAAACAATTAGGTTACAATCTTTGCATTTTTTAGGTAAAGTCCCTGTTGTAGTTGTGTCCTGCACCCACGAGGTGTGCCATATTCCCTTACTTTGTGCCCATTAGGTGAGAGTACACCAATCCTCCTCCCTCCTCCTCTTTCTCTCTTCCCTCCTCCGCCCTCCCCCCAACTTGAATTAAATTAAGTTTTTCTCTTGCGTGGGCATGTATTAGTTCAAAAATATGGAATGCGTCATGATTTGTATGTCATCTTTGCACAGGAGCATGCTAATCTTCTCTGTATTGTTCCAATTTTTAGTGTATGTGCTGCCGAAGTGAGCACTCTGCTTCTTTATTTTCTTTCATTTTTTTTTTTTTTTTTTTGAGACAGAGCCTCAAGCTATCCCCCTGGGTAGAGTGTCATGGCATCACAGCTCACAGCAACCTCCAACTCCTAGGCTCAAGGGAGTCTCCTGCCTCAGCCTCCCAAGTAGCTGGGACCACAGGCGCCCGTCACAACACCTGGCTATTTTTTGGTTGCAGCCGTCATTGTTGTTTGGTGGGCCCGAGCTGGATTCAAACCCGCCACCTTAGGTGTATGTGGCTGGTGCCTTAGCCACTTGAGCCACAGGTGCCGAGCCTCTTTATTTTCATTCTCACTTAGTTAAGGCAGTTTTTAGCTCTTACGTGGCTCTTCCCATAGCTCACAGTTGCTTTCTGTACCTCCAGATTCATATAAACATGACTCTACTCCACCCTCCCAAGGTATCCCCTATATCCTCACCACAAAGGTCCTTCTAAAATACAAACTTGATAATCTCTCTTCCCTAGGTGAAATTCTCTAGAGACCTGACATGGCTTACAGGATAAAAAAAAAAAATTCCTAGCAGGAGGTATAAGACCTTTTATAATTTTGGCTTCTAACTACCTGCCATCTCTCATCTTCTATTCAAGCTCAAAACCCCACTCAGATGTGAACTCCTCTATGAAGCTCTCTCAACTAGTCCCTCTCCTCATAGTTAAGTTAGGCCTTCCTTCCTCTACCATCTACTGAATAGTTTTACCATTGCCAAAATAAGTTACAATTTATTTGCATCTACATGAGCTTTGTAAGGAAACAGATTATTGTTCCTCTCCATACACTTAGCACTTGTTTTCAATTACCAAATGATGAATGGATGAATGATTAAAGTACAGAAGAAATCAATTAGTGAGCCAGTGATGCTTGTTTTTCTAAACATTCCAACCAGATTTCCTAATTGTTAAAATGAAGAAGTCCCTGCTAGCCACAATCATTTGAGCAATTGAAACTGCTATATTGGCATCTATTCTGACAATAACTATAAAAGAAAAATAAAACCTTGTTACATATCTGCTGCTCCGAGTAATAACCTTGAAAACAGACCATGAAATTTCCCCATTAAAAAAAAAAAATCCCAATGATGAGGTCTCTGCCTTAGTAAAAAAATTCTAGTAAACACTGTGACCATTTATTTAGGAGAAGAATGAGTTTGCAGCCTCAAGTGTTAGACAATAATGGAGAAGGGAGTCAAGACAGCCAAGGGAGAAATCCCTGCTGCACTGAAGAGGACTAAAAATGTTATTGGTCTAGAATATTCCAAGTCAAATTCAAGATGAATCATTTATTGATATTTTAATAGGTGAAAATTAAGTAGGGTTATGGGTATATTTCACTGCAAAGTGAGATCTCCTATAATCAGACCACAATAAAGCTCTTTTGTTCTAGTAAAAACTAGGACTGAATACCTTTAGACCCCATACGTATGCAAATACTAAATGGACTCAAAGAATAACAAAGCTAATCTGTTTAGATAAAAGAGTACATCAAAGAAAGACAATTACTACTGTTGTTTTTCAAAGTTAAATTTTTTCATTTCTTTTTCTTTTTTATTAAGCAAAAAAATTAAATAATTGAACAGAGAAATACATTTCTACAATAATTGTTGAGAGTTCAATATCTCATTTTCAATAATGGATACATAAGCAAGAAAATAAAGGACTTCAATAATACAATAAACCAACTAGTAAGTTAAATTTACTGTTTCTGTTGTCTGTTGTAATCAACTGCAGTAAGAATATAGTGTGAAAACCCCACACTGTACCGCAGAAGTGCATTAATGTACATAGTTATCATTCAATAAAAAAAAAAAAAGAATATAGACCAGCAGTCTGGGAAATATTATCTGACAAGCCAGAAGTACCTCCTTGGCTACATCTAAATTGGACTCTGACGCACACCAATCAGAGAAACAAGAATTTAAACATTTCAAATGCTACAGAAGTAATGAAAAACCGGAGCCAAATTTCAGTCATTGTCCTAACAAAGCTGATAATGTCATGTAATACTGACTGACATGTCCTTTGAATTATAAAGCAATTAAATATTTGTCAAAATTGAGCCTTTTCTATTTGGCTCAAGTTGTGTTATCTTTTAATATTTTTCTGTATTTCTTAGCCTAATTAGTTTGACAAATTAGAAACTGCATATATTTATTGTGTATAGTATGTTGTTTTGAAATATGCATATGCTGTGAAATGACTGAATCAATCTAATGAACATGTGCATTACAAGAAAAATAAATTTAAGAGCTTTCTTGTACATTACATTGAATATAGTTAATAACAATATATTATGTCTGATGTAAAAAGGATAGATTTTAAGTGTCCTTGCCATAAAAGTGGTATGTCACATTGTTCTGTTATTTTATGTCTTCCCACAGGTCTAGCTAATTTTACCTATTTATCTGTCCAAAATCAACCACATGCTTCACTGTCTCAATAGGTTGGCTCACTCAAATTAGGCTAACTTGGAAAGGATTTATTTTTAAAATAACACTTTTTTTTTTTTTTGAGACAGAGTCTAGCTTTGCCACCGTTGGTAGAGTGCTATGACATCATAGCTCACAGCAACTTCAAACTCTTGGGCTCAAGATATTCTCTTGCCTCAACCTCCCAAGTAGCTGGGACTATAGGCACCTGTCACAATGCCCGGCTATTTTTAGACATGGGGTCTCATTCTTGCTGGTCTGGAACTCCTGAGCTCAGGTAATCTACCCTCCTTAGCCTCCGACAGTACTAGGATTACAGGTGTGAGCCACCACACTTGGCTAAAAATAACTCTTAAAGGGTGTGGGCAAGATGCCAAGGAACCATAAGTACATGGGTCACTATGAAAGTTTTGAGACAGCCTGTGTCATGGTCCATTATTTTACTTCTAAGAAACACAGTCGACAGCGTCCTTTCTGATTCACCCATGCAAGTTTCAACTTGCTTAGGTTATTGGTGTTGCTGAGAGGGCTTCACTGGTTTCTGTCCACATGGGTTTTACATTTTCTTTTTTTTAAGACAGAGCCTCAAGCTGCTGCCCTGGTGCCGTGGCATCACAGCTCACAGCAACCTCCAACTCCTGGGCTTAAGTGATTCTCTTGCCTCAGCCTCCCAAGTAGCTGGGACTACAGGCCACAATACCCAGCTATTTTTGGTTGCAGTTGTCATTGTTGTTTGGCAGGCCCAGGCTGGATTTGAACCTGCCAGCTCTGGTGTATGTGCCTGGTGCCTTAGCCGCTTGAGGAACAGGTGCTGAGCCACATTTCTTGATGATTTTTGTGTAGTTTCCAAAACCCAAAAGGAGAGAGTTGTCTAAAGGTGCATATCTTGAGAAAAGCAATGAACTTCAGTCAATGTTCTTAGCCAGCCCAAAGAGATCTTATAGTAAAGGAGCTGAGGACAGGGAATAAATACAGAGTGTCCATAAAAATTGTGTGCAATTTAAAATTGCACATGAACTTTATGGATATCCGCTACATGGTATCTCTCAGGGAATAAATACAGAGTGTCCATAAAAATTGTGTGCAGTTTAAAATTGCACACAAACTTTATGGATATCCTCTACATGGTATCTCTCTCTTACCTTATACTAGGGCTACCATGAGCAAAACCAACCTGGAAAAGAAACCCCTTGATGAGGTTCATGTAGGTCAGCATCCCAGGGGAGAGAGCAGTGTAAATACAAGAATGTCTCTAAAGGAACAAATAAAAATTATCCAACTCTCCATGTCTGATGGGGAAACAGTTTGTTCTCTCCCAATCATGATTTACACCTATTTTGTGACTAGTGTGTGCAATATAAAGTTTATAGGAACATGGTGAAGATAGGGTTAAAGGAGGTTGAAAATGGAAGGAAAGTCACAAAAGAAAAACTACTTTTCCCACAGAAAATTAAAATATGTTTCCAAACATAACAAAACTCATTCAATTACCATCTTTATGAGTAAAAATCTACTCAGAGTATGGTCTGTGGATCAGTAGCATCAGAATCATCTGGGTTCTTAAAATGCATTCTATCAGGCTTCACCCCAGATCCCACTGATTCAGAATATGCTTTTTAACCAGATTCCAAGGTGCATATTATGCACATTAAAGTTTAAGAAGCACTGCTATAATGACTCCCTAGAGTTACTCACAGTTAATACCATAAGTCTGGAATAATTGAAATTAGTGAGATTTAACACAGAAAGTTTCATGGAGGATGTATATTTCAGAAGGATAGGAGAAAGCATTTTGTAGAAAACAATCATGTTTTTTAAAATGCCATCATGAAGTCACATGGCATAAATATAGTTCATAAGTACTTGAATATATCATATTCATGAAATATCATCAAAAACTGATCATAAATATTTTTCCATTAATACAAAGTATTTTTAATCACACTTTGTGATAAAAACAAATTCTCATGCTATATCAATTCTCTAAAGGTTCTCTAAAAAAAGGAAAAATCCAGGCTGATTTAAATAGAAAAACTGCTATATCAGTTTTGGGCTTTGCTGTGTCTTTTTAGAAATATTTTCCTTTCTATTTCAGGCTCAACTCTGACACTTAATGGGTGTTCAGTAAATACTTTTTGATCAATTGAAGCCCAACTGTTTTACAATTATGTGCTAAACTGTAATAAAAGATCAGCATCAAAATCTAGTGTAGGTTATTTTCTACTTAGAGAACACCACCATCTAGTGTTTGCCCAGGAAGGTACCATCTCCTATCAAGTGTATGTTTACCAAACCATATAAGAAAATTTCACCATTAAATCTAATTCACTGTGCCACTTCTTTCTACCTCACTACACCTCTAACAATGTCTTGATCAATTTCAATTTGCTTTCACCATGCACCAGTTCCAGCTTTGAAATAGCAGGAGTACTTTCATTTACTATGGAAGGAAAACTCTCCCCCAACATCTCTGCAGCCCAGCTGACATCCTCTTACTTCTATCCTCAACAGCTCAGTGCATGCCGTCTAATTTCCAACTTCCACAACCTACTATGCCTATGCCTAAGGACTTTCTCAGGTCACCAAAACCCACCTTTCTGCTTACACTGAAGGTCAGACTTAGCATCAACTCTTCCCTCAGAGGCCCCCAACCAATGTGTAATGGAAGACGGTGTATGAACATCCCAGATCCTCTTTGCCCCTCAAGACAGATACTCTGGTTCCCAGAATTTTCTCATGAGATTAACCACCAATCACTTAGAGTGGTGTTGGTTGCCTTTTTATCCGTGTCTCATTTCCGTGTTCCCCTACTAATGTTATCTTTCACCTTCAAACCACTTGTATTCGAGTCCTTACATGAAGTATGCTCCTGGGGAAAACCAAACTAAGACACTTTTATTACACGATATCCCATACAAAACACTTGACAAAGAATACAAATAGGAAAAAGGTGTGTCACCCTAATGCTATAATCACCTTATCACAGGCATGTTAGATGACAGTAGACACTGTTTTATTCATTGCTGTATTGCCAACACCTATAATAGTGCCCATAAATAGCAATTGCTCAATAAATACTTGTTGACAAAAAGCTGACACTGGACAGCAATCCACCCACCTCAGCCTCCCAAAGTGCTAGGATTACAGGCGTGAGGCACCATGCCCAGCCCCACTATTCTTTATTTGCTGCCATGCCCGGGCTTGTGGGAAGTAAAAAAGCCTTCAGTAAACTTGATGGCCCAATTCTCAGTGAAGGCACATAAAAGGGAAAGTGGAACTCCCTGCCCCCTTTCACTGGGCTCCCAGACTCTCAGGCTGTGAACCTAACTGGTATCTTCTCTTCTTCATTATGACCTTTGCCAATTTTCTCCACAAGGCCCCAAGCTGTCTCTGTCATTGACATGATCCAGACCTGAATTGCCACTCTTCTCCCCTCTCCTCTATCTGATATCCAACATTTCCGCCAGTCCAGGACAGTCCAGTAAGCAATGTCTCTACTTGACCATCTTTCTTTTCTATCTCCGACATAAATTTTTTAAAACAATAATTATAATGATTTTGAAGTTCAAACGTAATTAAAACAAAAAATAATCTATAACTGAAGAGGGAAAGGATAAGGTTAAAAGTGTTCTAAGACTCTTGTATTACCATGGAGACAAATAAAGGTACAAATTAACTTTAGACTTCATATATTAATCATATTGTAATTACTAGGGAAATCACTCAAAAAAATGTATATAACTTGTGAACTAGTAAAAAAAAAGTTGATAACATTTTAGAAAGTATTCAATTTGAAACAAGGCAATAAAAAAGAGAAAGAGAAAACATAAAATAGGATGGTTAAGACCAAAGATTATTAATAATTCTTTTAGGCTCAGCACCTGTAACTCAATTAGCTAAGGCGCCAGCCATGTACACCCAGGGTGGCAGGTTGGAATCCAGCCCGGGCCCGCCAAACAACAAAGAAGGCTGCAACATAAAAATATAGCCGGGCGTTGTGGGGGCTGCCTGTGGTCCCAGCTACTTGGGAGGCTGAGGCAGGAGACTCGCTTGAGCCCAGGAGTTGGAGATTGCTGTGAGCTGTAATGCCACAGGACTCTACCCAGGAGAACAGCTTGAGTCTCCTGTGTCAAAAAAAAAAAAATAGTAATTCTTTTAAATGTAAATCGATACAATGCCAAAGTTTAAAAACAATATGTTCGCAGATTTGGGGTTTTCTTAAAAAATTACATTTTCATCAAAAAGAGGTAATAGTTAAAACTAATCATACAAAAACACTAACATATAAGGATAGAAAAATATTCAATGAAAACATTAATAAAAATGAAAGTAGAGTAGCCACAGTATTATAAGACAAAATGAAATTAAAATGTAGGTCAAAAAGAATTATCAGTCAGAACTAGAGGGCTGGTTGCGGTCACCGGCAGGTCTGTAAATTTCTTCCCGCCTATGGAGAGACCGATAGGGGGCAGGGTCCCCAAGGGACAGGATTAGACACTTCCGGCTCTGCGTGGGCACACCGGTACCCAAACAGCAGTACCCATTTCCTGCCCTGGGAACCCACGAGAGCCTCCTATGCCACCGTTGGAGGTTTTGGGGCCTGCTTCCCATGCCGCACCTGCAAAGTGGGAGCAAAAGGAGGATGCTGGTCCAGGAAATCTCAGAGCAGCCAACCAGCTTTCACATGTCACTGAAGACAAGCCAAGAAATACCACATGGGAAAGGCTGATGTTGCAGATGAAGAATGGATACCTACGAAGAAATCTCGCAGGAGAGACGAGATTGAAGTGACAAAGTATAAGTCAATACAAAGAAAGGACCATAAATACAAAGACATCAGTCAGCCTCAGAATGATGACTTTCTCTATTATAAAATATGTCACAACTTCTTCATTGACAGCTATGATACTCATGGGCCTCCTACATTTGTAAAGGACACTGCAGCAGACAAGGGCCATCCCAACAACTCAGTCCTTAGCGAACCGCCTAGGCTAGCAATGAGAACATCGGGTATCCATGACGCTACCTGTGGAGTACAGAATGAGGATTCAGATCTCTGCGGCTCCACCTTGGCCCTTTTGAAGGCGAGCCCAAAGAAGACATAGAGGCGGACAACAGGGGCTACTCCTGGCAGATCACCAAGGGAAAAAAGCCTATGAGTTTGTGGATGGGAAGGATAAAACATTGGCAAAGTGAATGAGAACCAAAGCCACAGGTTCATCCCTGTCCATCTCGCTCTCTGACCCTCTCCACTGAGAACTTCCTCAATTAACAGATAGAACACACCCACACCTCTCAGGTCTCTCAGGAAAACACCTCCTGAATTAACCTACTAGACCTGGAAAAATAAACTCAGACCCACTCTGATGTAAATAATTGGTGATTTATCCCCACCTACACAGGGCACCACTATCCGAAGACAAGCGGCCCCGAAGTGCAGGCGTTTTTGTCTTTTACACCTTTTTCTAATGACAAGGAATGTTGCCTTTGGCAGGGCGCCTTGCTCAGCCTTACAGTTTCCGTTGAGTAAAATTTAGGTAACAATGGTTACAGCTTGGGTGGCAGCGATTAAGGCAGCAAAGGTTACAGTTCAGATAGCAATAGTTACAGTTTGGGTTCTTGTTATGAAGTCTCTTCCTGGCAACCCTACGGGGAAGGAGGGAGCCTGGGAACGGGCTGAGAAGAGAAGCACATTCTCTGCCAACTGGGGGTGCGATGGAGTGGGGGAGGGCATAGGAACGGGCTGCGTTACAACATTTCCCACTCCTCTTCCTGGGAAATTAAATCTTTAATTTATCTGAAGAAAGGGGTTCTACTCTTGGGGGATTTAGGGCAGAAGTGGAACCTGGGCTACAGGGTTACTACGTGGTTTCTATTTGAGTCTTAGTACCATGGTGGTGGGTTAATTTTTTTTTTTTTTTTTTGAGACAGAGCCTCAAGCTGTCTCC
>NW_003852446.1:8948967-8978798 GCF_000181295.1 Otolemur garnettii
TAAGATATGTGAGAAATACTTCATTGATAGCTGTGATACTCATGGGCCCCCTACATTTGTAAAGGACACTGCAGCGGACAAGGGCCATCCCAACCGCTCAGTCCTTAGCGTACCGCCTGGGCTGGCAATGAGAACATCGGGTATCCATGACGCTAGCTATGGAGTACAGAATGAGGATTCAGATCTCGCACTGGGGCTGCACTTTGGCCCTTTTGAAGGCGAGGTCACAGAAGACAGAGAGGCAGCCAACAGTGGATACTCCTGGCGGATCACCACAGGAAAATGCCTATTTGTTTGTGGATGGGAAGGATGAAACCTTGACAAAGTGAATGAGAACCAAAGCCAGAGGTTCATCCCTGTCCATCTCGCTCTCTGACCTTCTCCACTGGGAACTTCCTCAATTAACAGATAGAACACACCCACACCTCTCAGGTCTCCCTGGGAAAACACCTCCTGAATTAACCTACTAGACCTGGAAAAATAAACTCAGACCCACTCTGATGTAAATAATGGGTGATTTATTCGCACCTGCACAGGGGGCCACTGTCCTAAGACAAGGGGCTCTGAAGTGCAGGGTTTTTTGTCTTTTATACCTTTTTCTGTGTACAAGGAATGTTGCCTTGAGCAGGACACCGTCCTCAGGGTTACAGTTTCGGTTTAGTAAAGTTTAGGTATCAATGTTTAAAGCTTGGGTGGCAGTGATTGATTAAGGTAGCAATCGTTATAGTTCAGATAACAATAGTTAGAGTTTGGGTTCTTGTTATGAAGTCTGCTCCTGCCAACCGTACGGTGAATGAGGAAGCCTGAGAATGGGCTTAGAAGCATGTTCTCTGACATCCTGCTGGTGGGGACATGGGAACGGGCTGCATTACAACACTCCAACCAAAGAATCCCTGCACTGGGGTTCAGAATCAGGAGCAGTAGCAACTTTCTGATCCACACAGCTAGAAAGATATAAACAAAGGTCAAGCAGTCAAAGAAATGTCAAAAGCCTGTCACACACACAGCAGAGCAAGATTTCAGGGATATTTGAGGGACAAATGGTGAGTTCTACGGATGGAAATATAATGATAGAGGAAGAGCCCAGATCAGTCCCAAAAGCGGGTCCAGGGGACATAGACAAATTTTGTACGGAACTAGGAATCTCAGGTATTGTAAAAATCAAGGATAGCAAGTGTGAGCAGACTTTCAGTGATAAGTTAAAGCTCCTCACACACACAAGAGAACACACACAGAGAAGAAACCCGATGTCTGGAGGGAGGGTGGACAAGGATTTAGCCATGTTAGCCCTCCTCAGACATCAGAGGAAAGATACATGTGAAAAGCCCTATGTTTGCAATGAGTGTGAGGGAAGCTTTTGCCACAGGTCAATCCTTGTCACACACTATAGGACCCACACTGGGGAAAAGCCCTATATCTGTAAAGACTATAGTCGAGGATTTAGTCATAACTCAAATCTCCTTGGACACCAACAAACACACACTGGGGAGAAGCCCTATGTCTGCGGGGAGCGCAATCAAGGATTTAGGCAAAAATCGCATCTCAACAGACACCAGAGGACACACACAGGAGAGAAGCCTCATGTCTGCAAAGAGTTTGGACACAGATTTATCCCAAAAGCACATCTCACACACGACAAAATACACACAGGGGGAAAAGCTCTATGGCTGCAAGGAGGGTGGGTGAGGATTTAGCAAAAAAATCAACCCTCCTTACACACCAGAGGACACCCACAAGAGAGAAGCACTATATCTGCAAGAAATGTGAGAGAAGCTCTATGTCTGCCAGGAATTAGCCAAAAGACAACACTTCTCACACACCACCAGACACACACAGGGGAGAAGCTCTATGTCCGGCAAGGAGTGTGGACATGGATTTTGCCAAAAGGCACACAACCTTGCACATCAGAGGACACACACAAAGCCTTATGCTGTAAAGAAGGATGAGTTAGTCATTAGCAGTAAAACCACATCTCAATAGCCACAAGAAGGCAATTATGGGCATAACACACCTATGTATCTTACCTCTGAGCGGGCCTTTGAGGAAGGCTACTGATCCCTTAGTTTCCACAAGAGTATAAAGAGCAGAAATATCTGATTAAACAAATCCTCTACTTTCATGACTAGAGATGATGAAGAAAAACAGTGGTGGGGAGAGTATTTCAGCGTTCAGGAAGTGCTTACTGATTATTCTTTCTCATACTAGTCCCTTCAATTGTTTGCTTTGGGGATGGGTTTTTGGATTCCTGTTCTAATAAATTTTTTTCTTCCTAAAAAAAAAGCATTATCAGAGATAGACTCACTTTACCAAGATCAATAGTTTACCAGAAAGATAAAATCATTTTAAATTCGTACCTAATCACTCTTATAAATAACCCATTGGCCAAAGAGAAAAATACAATTAAAATCTCAAAACAGTTTTTAACTGGAGAATAAAGAAATATCACATATTAAAATTTATAGGATTTTTGACTATATAGTAACACAGAAACAAAAAACAGCATCTTGAATGCATAAACTAGAAGATAAACTAAAAATTAGAGCATTAAAGCTACTATCTCAAAAAATTATAAAAATCGTAGCAAAAAAATAAGAAAGAAGTATGAAAGATAAAAGTAGAAAGTAATAAAATAGAATATGTTTGGATGGTGCCTGTGGCTCAAAGGAGAGGGGTGCCAGTCCCATATGCCGGAGGTGGTGGGTTCAAACCCAGCCCCTGCCAAACACTGCAAAAAAAAAAAAACAGAAAATGGACACATGAATCTTTCGTATTCAGTTAACAGTAGGCTAGGTAACCCAGAACAACCCTCCCATTTGAGGACAACTAAAAAGGACAACTGAAATATTACTTCAAAAAAATCTTCTTAAAAATTAAGTGGGATGATACAATAAAGATGATTTCAGATACATAATTTCTTAAAATGGTTTACCTTCCCTGCTCCTTTCTTCAAAAGCCAATAGAGAATGTGTTCTATGCATGGCTTTGCTCCATCAAAATAAGGGAGCAAACCAATATGAAGCATATATATATGCATAATCATATAAATGATGAATAGTAATCTAACCAAAATTATAATATTGGGATGATAGAAAAAATAAATTGTCTTTGTGTGTATGCACGAGAATGTACATACAGGGGGCATGGGTAGTAGTAAAAGAAATTAGAACTTCATTTTTCATATTCAAATGGCAATGAATATGATCCCAAACTAAAAATTTATAAAGTAGAAATGTTGATGTGCTATTTAGAGTTATGGGCATAAATACCAACAGAATTAACAGTTAAATGTTTGCTTCTAGAGAAAGAGAAATTATTGAGGGTAGGAGTAACAAGCTATTTTTCAGAGAAAAATTCAAATTCAAATAGAATTATTTGAATTGTTACCAATAGATATATATTTCATTTGACAAAAATAAAAACCAAGTTTTATATAAGTAAATGGGAAGTAAATCACTATTTATAGATAACTCCTTTAAAGCACTTGGCTGTGACCAAGCTAGGTGGCTCATGCCTGTAATCCTGGCACTCTGGGAGGCCGAGATGGGTGGATTGCCTGAACTCACAGGTTCAAGACTAGCCTGAGCCTGAGCAATATCTCTAAAAAGTAGCTGGGCATTGTGGTGAGCACCTATAATCCCAGCTACTTGGGAACCTGAGGCAAGAGAATTACTTGAGCCCAAGAGTTTGAGGTTGCTGTGAGCTATGACGCCACAGCACTCTACTGAGGGCAACAAAGTGAGATTCTGTCTCAAAAAAATGGAAAACAAAAAAAAATAAAGCATTTGGCTGTGAAGTAAAACAAAGGAGTAAGTCAGTACCCAGAGGAAGATGACAGGGTCAAGGATGAGTTTTCTTAAGGTGGGAGAGACTAGGCAGTGGTTTTCAACTTTCCTAGTTGCTGCATTGTTACAAATGGAACAAAGGGGTCGCAACCCACAGGATGAGAACTGCTGGACTAGAGCATGTATGTTGATAGGAGTAATTCAAACAAGAGAATCAGAGAAATGGATATTGTAGGAGGGGAAAAGGATAACTGAGGGAACAAGGGCCTAAGAAGACAAAAGTGATGGGATCTAGTGTACTATTAGTGGAAACTCCTTTTTGATGAGAGGAGAAATTTTTTTTTTTTTTGAGACAGAGTCTCAAGCTATGGCCCTGGGTAGAGTGCCATGGTGTCACAGCTTATAGCAATCTAAAACTCTTGGGCTTAAGCGATTCTCTTGCCTCAGCCTCCCAAATAGCTGGGATTACAGGTACCCACCACAATGCCTGGCTATTTTTTGGCTGCATTGTTGTTTGGTGGGCCCAGGCTGGATTCAAACCTGTCAGCTACAGTATACGTGGCGGGCACCGCAGCTGCTGCGCTACAGGCACCGAGCTGGAGGGGAGGAAATTTAACATGTTGTAACAGGAAATAAGGAAGTGAAAACATAAGTAGAGGCTGGCAGTTTACAAATTTGATGGTATGATTTCTGTTCCTTCTTCAATATGATTTGAAGCAAACGTATCAGTTGAGAGTGGGAGAAAGCAGGGCAGGAAGAAACAAGAAATAATCATTTCAAAGAATGATAAATGAATCTTCGTATGGAAATATAATGGTATTTTCCATCTACATTGGTATGGACTGAATGTGCCAATCTCCAAAATTTGTATGTTGAAGCCCTAATCCCCAAGGTCATGGTATTTGGAAATGAGGGCTTTGGGGAGGTAATTAGGTAATGAGATATGGCGTCATCATGATGAGATTAGTATAAGAGACGAGAGAGAGATGTTCTGGAGGGCAGCCTGTCCCCAGAGGCAAAGGCCTCCTGGGACAGTGACCCCATCAGCACCTGAACTGGACTGAAGGTGCCTGGGGCAGTTTCTTATGGCTCCAGCTTGTGTCATCACCCCTTAAGAGCACTGGGTCTGCCTCACAGTAGAGGGCCAGGAGACAGAATTTCTTGTGGATACTGGAGTAATCTTTTGTGTACTCCTAACTCTGGTCTTCTGTCCCCAAAATCTGTAACTATACAGGGGATATCTGAAAAGATGGTTACCCAATTCCCTCAGCCTTTAAGCTGCAATTGGGACAACTGGCTGTTCTATCCAGCCTTCCTATCACACCTGAAGTCCTGTTCCCCTTTCGAGGAGGGACATACTAACTAAAGCAGGAACAACCATTTATATGAATATAGGACAAGAACCTATACTATGCCTTCCCTTATTAGAGACAGAAATTAACCCAGTATGGGCTACTGAGGGACAGGAGCAACTAAGGAGGACCAGTCCAAATTACCTCAGGGATTTAGGGACAGCTCTCACTTGTTTGGACAAGCCTTAGCCCAAGACTTGAGTTGTTTCACATATCCCACAGTGACTCTTATTCAGTATGCAGATGACGTTTTGGGGGAGCACCAGATGTAGAGGAATGCCACAAAGCTACCCAAGCTCTATTAAACTTTATAACTGATTGCAGGTACAAAGTTTCCTAGGCTAAAGCCAAATTATGTGTCCTAGAAGTTCACTATTTGGGTCTCCAACTTTCACAGAAGAAGAGAGCCTTGGACCAAGAAAGAACCAATATTGGCTCACCCTAAACCTTGAACTTTCAGACAGCTGCAGGCCATGGGCACTCCTGCTGCCACTGACGCTGCTGCTCCTCAAAACTGCTCCTGCCCCTCGGGCCAAGCAGTTTTAAAATGGAAAATTTTCAAGCATCACTTAGTCCCTATTTGAAAGCATTGCTAAATACCCAAGATACCAGAGTGAAAGGATCATTTCTTTTGGACAATTACATACCTACATTTATCTGTTCCATCACGTATTTACAAATTGTATGGCTGGCACCAAAATACATGAAGAATAGATAGCCATTGTCTTGTTGGGGTATTTTAGTGGTGTATAACCTTGGACTCATGCTGCTGTCTCTCTGTATGTTCTTTGAGTTAGTAACAGGAGTATAGAAAGGGAGATACAACTTCTTCTGTCAGAGCACCCACAGAACAGGAGTCAGATATGAAGATTACCTGTGTCCTCTGGTGGTACTACTTCTCCAAATGGATTGAATTTATGGACACCTGCTTCATCCTGCATAAGAACCACCACCATCCTGCATATCTACCACCATGCCTCTATGCTGAACATCTGGTGGTTTGTGATAAACTGGGTTCCCTATGGCCACTCTTATTTTGGTACCAGACTCAACAGCTTCATCCATGTCCTCACATACTCATACTACAGTCTGTCTTCAGTCCCTTCCATGCGTCCTTACCTATGGTGGAAGAAGTACATCACTCAGAGACAGTTGCTTCAGTTTGTGCTGACAATCGTCCAGACCAGATGTGGGGTCATCTGGCAGTGCGCATTCCCTCTTGGTTGGTTGTATTTCCAGATCAAACACATGATTTCTCTGATTGCTCTCATCACAAACTTCTATATTCAGATCTACAATAGGAAGGGGGCCTCCTACAGGAAAGACAACCTGAAGGACCACCAGAATGGGTCCATGGCTGCTGTGAATGGACACACCAGCAGCTTTTCTTTCCCACAAAACAATGTAAAGCCAAGGAAGGATTGAAATCCAAGAGTTGAAAACCTCCAAACCATGTCATCTGATTGTAAGCACAATATGAGTTGTGCCCAATGCACCTTAACAGCTGCTGTAACTAGTCCAGCCTATAATAGCGTGACTCACGTAGGACCCTTTTCATCAGTTCAAAACCCTTAGAAAGCGCATACAGATTACACAGGAGGTTAAGATTTCTAACATTTCCGGGCTCTCATCAACCCTGACTCTGTACTAAACTGTGGAAAGGGAGTATTGTTGTAGTATACAACACTGCTGTTGCCTTATTAGTTATAACAAGATAGGTGCTGAATTGTGATTCACAATTTAAAAACACTATAATCCAAACTTTTTTTTTTACTGTAGATCATGCATGTGATTGTAAACGTAAATTTGTACAATGTTGTTACGGTAGAGAAACACATATACATTAAAATTTAAAAAGCAGGGCCCAAAGCTGTGGACTCAAGCAATTCTCTTGCCTCAGCCTCCCAAGTAGCTAGGACTATATGTACCCGCCACAAGGCCCAGCTATTTTTTGGTTGCAGTTATCACTGTTCTTTAGCAGGCCCAGAATGGGCTCAAAACTGCCAGCCTCCATGTATGTGGCCAACGCCCTACTCACTGAGCTACACATGCCAAGCCCAGATCTTATTTTTTTATTTTGAGTGCCACTACTAATAATGTAAAAAAGAGGAGAGGGCTCTAAAGCAGTCTTGATGAAACTTAAATGTATGTTCTTTGTCCTCAAGATTTTAGGAAGAGTGTAGAGTGAGTAGGCCATTTTTAATTTTTCTAAAGTGCAAACTGTTTTTATACAGAAAACAAAAAGTCCATTTTGCTTTCCACCAGTGCTAGAGAAGATGTATACTTTTCAGAAGAGAGTGAATACTTACATTTGATAGTGTCATGTAGATGGGCAGTGAGAAACTGGTTGCCAGGGTCCAATTTTGGACTGATTTCAGTACTGCTGTTTTGACACAAACTTCCTTTTAAAATGTGCCTAGTTTACCAAAATTAACAAAGAAGAGATAAAGGACCTTAAAAAATGTTAAGGTAAGTGGCTCACATCTGTAATCCTAGTACACTAGGAGACTGAGGCAGGTGGACTGCCTGAGCTCAGGAGTCCGAGACCAGCCTCAACAAGAGTAGGACCTTGTCTCTAAAAGATAGCCGGGCATTGTGGTGGGTGCCTGTAGTCCCATCTATTTGGGAAGCTGAGGCAAGAGGATCTCTTGAGCCCAAGAGTTGGAGGTTGCTGTGAGTTATGATGCCACAGCACTCTACCAAGGGCAACAAAGTGAGACTCTGTCTCAAAAAAAAAAAGAAAGAAAAAATTTAAGGTAAAATTAAACAGCTACAGCATAAGAAAATTGATGAATTGGATAGAGTTAACTTGTTTCATGTGAATCTAATAGTACCTATAATTTTTTTTCTGCTTAGAATCTAAACATTTGTTTAGAATGTCTTGTTGAAAAATAACAGACTGCTTATCATAAAATCATTGTAATGGGCAAGTTCCCATTCCCATTCCGTGTCCCAGCTCCCCTCTACTCCCCCAGGGTCAATTCTGAGAAAAGGCTTCAGAATAAGGAAGCACTGAAATTCCCCAAGTTCACAAAAACTCCTAGTCCCTGGTGAACAAATAATAGTGGAAAACTTACTCAAGCTGTGTTTCTCAGACTGTAGCCATTGTCACCCAGACTGTAACCCTGCCCCAAGCTAGCTGCAACATTTCGCTTCCATACTGGCCTGCTTAGCTATGCATAAAGAGTATAAAAGACCACCTTCCCCCACTTCAAGGCCACCTGTCTCTCAGAGCAGCGGTCCCCTGTGCAGGTGTAAATAAATCTCTAATTAATTGCATCTAAGTGGAGTCTATCTTTTAAGATCACAATGGTTACAACATTTGGAGGCCCCAGCAAGATTTGTGCCCTTGGACCCCACCCCCCACTCGACCTGGACCTGCCACTGGCTGACGGCACCAGGGGAAGGCCTCTGAGAGATGTTCCTTCGCCCCAGGCCCTCAGTTGTGTGGACTTGAGTCAAAGATTTCCAAATTTTCTGTTCTGGTGACTCAGCTGTGGCACCCTAGGTAAATCTGTCTGGGTCTCTAGAGAATTTGAGGAACTTGACTAGCTGAGAGTCAGTTCCCGAGACAGAGGAGAGACGTCTCCCTGTCTCTTCGGGTTGTCAGTCTTCTGTGGTTGTCAATCATCTGTGTCGTTGCTTTTTGTGCGTCTTTGTCAGTGTCCGCTTAATAATTTGTTTGCAATGGGACAGGGGCCATCTGCCCTGCTGACTCCTTTAAAATGTCTCCTCGGTAATTTTTCTAATTTCAGCCACCATGCCAAGGGATACGGTGCAAAAGGCACTTTACGCACCCTCTCCCCCTTCTCTCCAACATCCAGACAATCGTTTACGGCCACACTGGCCATCCGGACCAGATCCCCTACATCAATGTATGGATCAACATCGTTTCTGAAAGCCCAGGTTACATTCAGAAGTGCACCACTCATTTAACTCCATCTCATGTTTTCTTTACTTCTCCTCCAGGACCCTCTCAGACATGCCACCCCAAGATGTAGTATATTTAACAAAAGCCTTGGTAAGGTGATGAAGGAAAGTTGAAGGATTTTCAGATTTATCTTGTATTATTTCTCGTAATTTATCATAATTGATAGCCTTTTTGGTGGAAGTTTTAAGTCCGCAAAAAATGCAGGTAATAAAAATGTCTCTATCTTTTTTTCCCAGCATTATCATTATAATTCCAATCTGGCTGGGAGTTAGGGACTGCAGTGTCATCTGTAGGATGTTCATTGTTTGACACAGGAAATTGATTTGCTGCCTCTTTCGCCCTCTCCCACACTCGTTTGTGTTCATCAGAGGTTAGGGTACTAGCTAGAATAACAAAAATATTATGCCAGGTAAGCTGATAGGACATAGTAATAAACTGAAATTTTTGAATAAAATGAGAAGGATTAGAAGTAAAGGACCTTAGTTTACACATATGGAGGAGTTGGAGGAAGAAAGGGTTTTATAAAGAGGTTCGGAAGTGTTTTTTAAAGTAGCTGGCTTTGGACTGAGTGACATGAAAGAATTCTGAGGGCTAAGTTGGAGGGAAGGAGTTAGGACATGAGCTTAGATTGGTTGACAGGGGAGTAGGAGGGATAGACGGTGGAGGTAACTGGGCGTTTGAAGGAGGAGCCGAATATGGTGGGGTCTTTGTTTTCAGGACCAGTGGGTGCATGCCTACGCGGCAGGGAGTTATTGGTTGGGTTGAATAGGCTTTGTTTAGGGAGATGGAGAGTATAAGAGTCCTTTGTTATAACAATTTTGAAATTATTTGAACATAAATTAGGTTTGGTTTTAAGATATGAGAAGTCCTGAATATAGGGGACCTCACTCCATTGCCAAGGTGCTCACAATAGTTATATAAGTTTTAAATTAAAGAAAACTTAAATGAACTATACCCTGGTTAGATATTTTGGTTGTTTAGTTTGTAAAGTAGCCAAACCTGGGTAGAGAGTTTAATTGACATTTTTTTTGGCTTTACATTTAATTCTAATTTTACCAGGTGGCATGATAAGTACCCTGAGGGGGAGTTAGGTGGGACAGAATGGCCTGCACTCATGGCAATTTGTCTCAAGAATAAAGCGTGAGCAGAATCACAGGAGGACCAGGACAAAGGGCGGACATCTCTGCTGCTTCATGGCTGGCCAAGAGAACGAGAACACAGTCTAGGGCAGTCATCACTGTGCCTAGATCAGTGTCAGACCATGGGGCCGAGGAGAGCTTGAAACCTGACATTAGGAATTTTTGTGTGAGGCCTGGGCTAAGCCATGCAAGGTCAATGGGAGTAGCGAACTCAAGCCTCGAGAAACGGGTGAATTGTCAGGAATATAAGTATCCTAGCCCACAAATTAGGGAAAAACTTACTCCCAAAGGGGTACTTACCAAATCCAAATGAGGCCAATGTTGGATACTGGTTAGAGAGTCTTGGCAGATGGACACAAGCTGATGCGGTAGTGAGCCACCGGGAGTGTGTGAAGTGGATAGGGAGCCCCTGGGAGCTAAAACCCCGTGGAAGGGGTGGAAGCTACCCTTGGGAGCATTCCCTAATTATATCCCACTTTGGACACCAGATGAAAGGGAGGCACTCCAACAGCAGAGATCTCACAGACCACCAAGGCTTATATGAAAGGTTTTTATTGGTGGGGGAGGGAGGCTGCAGAGCAGCACTGAGGAGGAGAGAAAAAGAGAAGAGAAAAGAGGAGAGAAGAGGAGAGAGATAAGGAGAGAATGTGGAGAGAGAGAGAGCAGAGGAGAAAGGCGGGGAGAGGGAGGGGAGAGAGAGAGAGAGGGAGGAGAAATGTACTCTTATATAGGGAAATCTCGGGATGGTGGGATAACCAGTAAGGAGTTATTGCTCTGGCAGAAAGAGCCGTTAGGGTCGGGCAGCAGGTAATTGGAACAGAGTGATGAGGGAAGCCACACTCCCTGTGCTTGGGGAGGAGTTGAGGAGTTGTAACTTTAAGAGTAGGAAGGGGCTTTTAGGGGAAGGGGCTTTCTGAGGCAATTATCTAACAGTACTGAAACTTGAGGGGGTTGAGACCAGTTGCCATGACCACAGCCAGAGCTCCCACCAGCCCTCTGTCTAGACCACAGTCATCCCACCACATGCCAGCCCCCGCCAACTATCCCCAGCTGTGTGCCAGAAAATACCAAGCATCCCCTCCCCCCCAAAAAAACTGTGACTCCCAGCCCTGCCTCCATACTCTGGCAGGGCTGCCATGCAGGCAGGGTAGGTGCAATCTGTGAGGAGACACTACACACCCTGGTGCCAGCCTTCAGAAGCCACTCCTTCCTGGCTTTCCCCACCCTCCACTTCTCCCAAAGTAATGCCAGGAGCCTGCACCCAGCCCCAGCCGTGTGGTTCCATACTACCCCAGCGGCAGGGCTAAAAAATGGCAGCTCTCCAACCTCGTCCTTGGTTCAGCCCTGTGCGGGGCCGCCGCCGCCCACTGCCAGGATGTAGCTATCTGCCCTGGATGCCTGGACTGTACCCTAAAGAAGTGGGCAAAATGGCCCAGGAGCCCATGCCTGTGAGCCTTGTCTGTAGCCCTTCCAGGAGGACCATCAAGGGTTATGTGTGTTCAGAATTCCACAGCCTCCAGGAAAGGACCAGCCCCAACCCAGAGTGAAAAATAAAATTAACTTCCTGGCCCAGGACTTATCCCGGAAGGGGGCAGGGCATTGAAGTCTCACAGCTCCACACCTGGCCACAGCCAGACAGCAGCTAGCTCCCAGAGGCTGCAGCCACTCTGGGGTTCTGAGAGCTGGGTCAAGGACTCGAACCTGGTCTCCTGTCAACACAGGGAGCCCCTGTGCCCATATCCCATACTTCCTGGGTCTCCCATATGTCCTCTAGGCCAGTGCACATTGTCCCCCCGGAACCCTGAGGTGAGCACAGGACAGCCTCACCTTTGTACTAATTGTAGCCTTCTGCATGGCTTGTAGCGCTTCCCTTGCTGTGGCAACTATATACTGGTACAGGCTGCAGTGAGCCATCTGCCTGACCCAGAAGGCAGGCTATGCAGCCCCAAAGGCTCCCAACTCGCCTGTGGCACCTCGGATGTCACCTAGTGACCAGTAGCTGATACAGAGCATGAAGATGTACACTATCAGCACCAGAGACAGCAGATACTGAGCCTAAAGCGGGATAAAGAGTTCAAGAAATTGGATTCAGCATCCTCTGACGAGAACGAAGATGGCAACTTCACAGTGTATGAGGGCCCTGACCTAGCCCTGACTGGAGAGATGGAAGTGCACACCCCCCTGGTCTCTGGTGATGATAGTGCACACTATCAACACTAGAGACAGCAGATACTGACCCTAAAGTGGCATAAAGAGCCCAAGAAATTGGATTCAGCATCCTCTGACCTCTGAGAATGAAGATGGCAACTTCACAGTGTACCAGGGCCCTGACCTAGCCCCTGACCTAGCCCCGACCGGAGAGATGGAAGTGCACAACCCCCCATTCAACCACGCTTCACTGTCAGTGACCCTACCTGGCTCACACTCACCCCCTGTGCCGCAGTAATCTAGAAGCAAACAACGCCCATCTGCTCCACTCAAAATACTTTCATATGTATGCTTATAGCTGGAAAGTGAAGTTCTGGGCCCTAAGACCACTTGCCAGGGAGACCCCTGCCTAGTAATTCAAATGAATCAAGGATTTGATTCCCCACAAAAGATCAGTGGGGAATGTAATAGGCAAGTTCCCATTCTCATTCCATCTCCCAGCTCCCCCCTCCTCCCCCAGGGTCAATTCCAAGAAAAGGGTTCAGAATAAGGAAGCACTTATACGTCCCCAAGTTCACAAAAACCCCCTAGTCCCTGGTGAACAAACAATAGTGGGAACCTTACTCAAGCTGTGTTTCTCAAGCTGTAACCATAGTTACCCAGACTGTAACCATTGTTACCTAGACTGTAACCCTGCCCTGAGTTAACCTGTACTGGCCCACTTAGCTATGCAAAAAGAGTATAAAAGACCACCTGCACTCCACTTCAAGGCTGTCTATCTCCCAGAGCAGCGGTCCCCTGTGCAGGTGTAAATAATCTCCAATTAATTGCATCTAAATGGGTGGGGTCTGAGTCTATCTTTTCAGATCACAACAGTTACAACATCATGTTTCTCACACTTGAGGCAGTGGTCAAGCAGATGTGGACTATTATGTGTGTTATTTTAAAGTATCAGGATTTAGCCTCTGAATATCTTCTTCATTGGGTAAAAATACATTTATTGAACTACTCGTGACACATCTTATAAGGTTACTGACAATATATAAACTGTTGGTTTGATACTTATGTAAATATCAGTTTACCATGCTTTAATTTAACACATTTATATTATAAGGAGCCAATTGGTTCTATTAGTCTTGTGGGTTTTCTGTTTGAAAGGAGTCATGACATCTGTTTACATTTACCTTATCAAACCTAGAATGTATATATTTATAAATGTATGTCTTCATTCCTAGGTACTAATTTGCAGATGTCTTTATATATTTCAGTATAGAAAATGTAACATTCTATAGTGTGCTTTCCAAGTGTGTTTAGCTCATATTGAATAGACCCACACTGTTAAATAATGTCTCAACATTAAACATTAAAACATTTTTGACTACCTGTGGGAAAAAAATTACAAAATAAAAATGAAGAATATTCTTTCCAATAGATCGAATACATGAGCTCATGACAGTATTGTCCACCACAGAACAGGTAATGGAGGAAGACACTGAAATGGGTAGACTCCCAGGACATCAAGCATCATATTCCCTATGTGACCATCCACATAATAAAGAGCACCAATATCCACAACCTTCATCCTTTTGGGGTTTTTTGTTCCCAATATAAAAAGAGGTTTATTTAGATTTAGAATCAGCTAGTGACTGGACAGATACTACATGAGCCAGGCTCCAGAGCCATAGCAGGGGAGGAAGAGGAGTCGTCCCTGACCAGGACTGGTCAGCACATCTTAGAAGATTGGCGAGCAAGAGGAAAGGAAGGGCAGAGGTTGAGAAATGGCCTGGAGGTCCTGAGCAGGGCAGGCCTGCGGTTGAGATGGAAAGGAGGGCTCAGGGCAGCAGTGATTGACTTGCTGGTGGTAGGGCAGAGGTCCAGTTATACAGGGGTTTGGAAGGACCCTCGCCAAGGTAACCTCAGGACCCAGAGCTTGCTTTCAAAGCAAAGGGGACTGACCTCAGGGTCCAGGAGGAAAAACAGCTGGGAAAGTAGTTGAGTGCCCTCAGCTGGATCTGGCTGCAAGGGGGACAGAGATGCTTCCAGGATCAGAGAAGAAACCCTTGAGGAAGTGGGCTTCTGAGGACCAGGTGGGGGTCCCTGGAGCTGATTTCTGGGATAAGGAAATCTGCATGCACAGGGCTGTCCTGAGACCTGGGATCAGAGACTCCCATGGGAGGAGGGGGTGGAGGGTTCAGAGAAACCAGAAGGTTCAGGGTGAAGCTGGGAGAGTGGCCTCTCAGGTGCAGCAGGTAATAGAATTCTTTGAAGGGGGCCATGAAAGGTCCTGCTGGGCCCTACTCTTCCTGGAGTGGGCAGCTTCCATCATGACTCTACTCCACTGGGCTGCCCGGCCATGCCCCCTTTTACTTTCATCTTCCTCATTGACCAATGGGCGGGGAGCATTGAGGCCATGCCCACCCACATGTGTTTCCCTGATACCTCCAGGCTGCACCTGTCCTGGCTCAGTTGCCTTTCTGCCCTGGTAGGGAGTGGAGACTATCGGAATGTGCACTGTAGTTACCTGAACCTCATAAATGAGTTCCCGTTCCTGTTCCCACAGATCCCGCTTTCCCCCACCACCACCTGAGATGTCAGAATAAATCTGACAGGAAAAACTGGCCAAGGAAAAGGTTTGACATGCCAGGGTAGCAGCTCCCAACCTAGCCCAAAGACACCCCCCCATCTCCTAGGGCAGGACTATGGGCTAGAGTCTGTGCCACTCCTGAGACACACAGAGCTATCCCCATGGTGGCCCTTGGTTCCCTCACCAAAGTCTCCTCAGCCGGTCCTGGCCCCTCAACAGATTGCTCCCGCCCAACCCCAGTTACCCCCAGTGACTCTGGGCTGGTGATTCCACCTACTCCCAGCTCTGGCCTAGGCCCCTGCCTCCTGCCACCCCAAACCTGCCCTCCTTAGGCTCTGTGGGCTCCCATCTCCAAAGCCGTGGGTCCCTGCCCTGTGCTTCCCTCTCACATAGCAGAACAAAGACTGGGGACTAGGTGGGCAGGAGTGGAATATAGTGAAGTCACCATGCCCCTCAGAACTGACATCACAAGAGCCTGGCCCCTGATCGGATGGCTCAGTACCCCAGCTGTTCACTCCCTTTCAGCTTTCTCTCATCTCCATGCAGATTTTCCAGTGGAAGGGGTCTAAGGAGCATGGAATTCAGGACTGAGAAGTCTCAGGCTCCCTCACTCCCTTAACTCAGACATCAGCAACATCTGTGAGTGGTGATGGGAGAACAGGCTTGGTTCACTTTGCTCCCAGGTCACTACTCTGTGGAGAGACTGTGATAGTGTTCACTGAGTTCTCTCCTCATATTCACTCAGTTCTATCTGGAGTGCAATCTACTTTTCTTCTGTGGGTCAGACCCTGGCAAACTGAACTTCATAGCCTCAAATCTTCCCCACATCATCTCAACCTGAGGTTCTCTGGGTGCCACATGCTTAATGTGGGGCATCTTTGCAAAGCATCAGTTTTCCTAGAAGCTCTGGAGAGTCAAAAAGCATTAATAGACTTAAGGATAACATCTGCATAGATTTGTAAGATATTGACTTGGGCAGAATTCTCTCTGAACCAATGCTTGGCTTGTCCTCATGTGTGTTCACTACCCTTCTGCCATTAGGATACAATGACATCAAAGTTCAATCCTTGCTGGGGTGCAGCAGTCACACCTGTGCAAGGGAGGGCCCTGCTGTCTGACTCCACAGCACACAGTGCACAGCTCCTGCCCAGTAGAGGCTTCCTTTTCTACTTCCTTTTCAAAACCCTTTGGTTTTGCCCCCTGGCACTTGCACATTCCCGGCAAAACTCAGGAGTGTCATGTCAAACAACTGATTTAGATGCCACTCTTGCCTTTTGTGAGCCATGTTATCAGTCCATTTCAGTCACTGAGTGACCACCACATTCACTTATCTGGTTGTTTGTATCATTAGATCAGACGGTGCACACAATATGAGTATTTTGTAAAAGACTTAGAGAAGTTGAAATGAGGCTTTTGTTGCAGAGCTGCAGAGACAAATGTCTTATCCCCAGTTCCCCCAAACTCTGCAGCACTCGCTGTGAGGAGGGAAGTAGATTTGGGTTTTCAGAGGCCAAGCCTGAAGGGTCCGGAGTGCAGGCAGCCTTTCGCTGGAGAGAGGGGTGCCACTTTCTCCCCAGACCTGGCTTCTCTGACCAGACCTGGGCTCCCCAGCACTCTGCCCTAGCCGAGCTCCAGCAGGTCAGCCATACTTGTCATCCTCTACTATGGGGCCTGCTAGGAGTGGATCCTTCCCCCTCCTCCTTGTGCAGCTGGAGTTCTCTACCACAAGGCCACCACGGGCCCGCCCCATTCTCTCCTCAGGTCACTTCTGCTATCTATCTCACAACCTTCATCCTTAAGAGCATCAACTACAGTGCATCTTACAAGGGTACATGTGACATTTACTGAGCATAGAATATAAATGTCCCAACACAATAACTAAGAAAATGCAGTGAAGGCTGTATGAACCAGCTTGATGAAAATATTTCAAATTGTATATAAAACCAGCACATTGTACCCCATGATTGCATTAATGTACATAGCTATGATTTAATTTTTAAAAAAAGAGCATCAAAGAACGAGACATGTGTCAATCCAGTGAGAAATTCTTTTTTTTTTTTTTTTTTTTTTTTGAGACACAGTCTCAAGCTGTTGCCCTGAGTAAAGTGCCTTGGCATCAAAAGCTCACAGCAACCTCAAACCCTTGAACTCAAAAGTGATTCTCGTGCCTCAGCCTCCCAAGTAGCAGCTGGGACTACAGGCACCCACCACAATGCCCAGCTATTTTGTTGTTGTTACAGTTGTCATTGTTGTTCTAGCTGGTCTAGGCTGGGCTCGAACCTGCCAGCCTCAGAGTTATGTGGCCAGCACCCTACGCACTGAGCTATAGGCACCGCCCCAGTGAGGAATGTTAAAGAGGAGATTAGGAAGGAAGATAGCTAACTGGAGATATCAGCTGAGTTGCTAGATCATCTCAGAAAGATTGGGCATAATTCTGAGGGAAAAGTGCCAGAACCTACCAGAGATTCCATGGGAAGAAGTTGCAGAGAAAAACAGAGGAGCAAGATATTGGCAGAGATCAAGCACTGAGAGGCTTGAAGTGTACTAGAAAGAGTAGGTGGGTATTTTCTTTCTCCTTCCTCACACCTATAGAAGTCAGTATGCACTGAAGCTCCCAGTGAAATGGGAGCTTCTTGAGGACAGAGCACCAGGCTACCAGCCCACTCAGGGGCACTTCTAATCACCATAGACCTAAGCTGAGATGGTGAGTGCCATAGTGCTTCTTTACGCATTGCGTGCCTTTGTCCTCCCCCAGGGAGCTCCAGTCCCTCAGTTTTTGTGTCACTCGTTCTCAGACAAACATTTTCCAACTCTTGCCCAGACCATGGCAGGCACAGGGACCAGTGGGTCCCAGGGGATCTGGGCAGGCTACTTTCAGGGAGAAGGACAGAGACAACCAGAATGCCAGCTCTCCATCTAGACTCTTTTCTTCCCTTACCCCTCCCCCACTTACTAGTGCCAAGAGGCGCTGGTGCCCCAAGAGACAACTGAGCCAAGACTCTCAACACCAGCTGCTTCCCCTCTGTTGGGGCACCCAGCACACCAAGGCTTCCCCCAGGACTATGAGCTTCTTGCCTGCCAGCTCTCTCCCTGGCTGCTCTAGCAGAGCAGGGCATACCCTGAAGTGGAAGGACTTCAAATCTGCTTGAGCAGTCCATAAGCAACTTGGGACCAGCACACTTTTTCTCCTTGGCATGGTCAGGGACTAAACTTTGGGGACCTGGAGACAGGTCTGCAAGCCAGATCCACTAACTCTAATACTTGATTGTGTTGCTCAGGGTCACAGAAGGGAGATTTGTGCATGAATGTCAGGGATCAAGGGAGCCCACATGGGCAGAACTGAGAGCAGAGTGCGCTGTGGGTCCAAGCCTCAGCATACTCACAGAGTACCCCTCTATCCATAGGAAAGCCATGCTCTTGGCCAGGGACAGAATCCTGGACAGGAAAATTCCCAGCCCACAGCATCATTTGCAGAAATATGAGCTCCTACCAGCATCTAGATTCCGGAAGGAGACCTCGGGGAAGGGCAGGAGGGAGAAGAGCAAAACCAATTCTCAACAGCCACTGTGAATCCCAGATGGCACCTCCCCCATGAGCAGACTTCCTGGCTTGGTTGGACTGCTTCTGCCCCTCTATGGTAGCTTTCCACAGCAGCCCGGGAGCAGATGCTGGACCCCTGCTGAGATGGCTCTTTTGCCTGCCTCTGTGGAGGTTGAAGGTAGGCTTACCTGACTCAGCCCCTCCCAGTCTCACTCCTCACTCACGGCTGTGGTGGAGAGTAAGGAGTTCCCTGGGAGCGCGAGGGTGCAGAACACTGCCTGGGGCATTCAAGTGTTTCTCCTGAGAGACCACAGCTGGTCACAGCCCATGCCCCCACCCTACCCCGGGGGCACACATAAAAAAAAAACACTGCAACTGGCTCTTTCTGGCAAGACCACCTACTGGCAGGGAGGACAACGTGTACAGCTCTTTCCAACATTAACTAACTCAATCATACAGAATGTGGCTCATTCTTACCCACAAGCAATACCTACAGTCTCAGAGATTAAACTGGGCATTCCTATATAACTCATGCTATTAAGAAGATTTTGGGGCTGGGGAAGGAGAAAGGATTTCAAAGACCTCCATCTTCCCTCATCAACAAGAAACAGGAAATATGCCCACACACATAGTACACTACTGCTAACAGCATATAAACAACTAGCAACTGAGAAAAACACCACAGTAAGGATGTGTATAACCAATGTATCCATCTATAACCTAGAAGGACCCAGAAGTAAAGCCAAAGGTTCTCACCCAACATAGGGCGAGATACACCCATGAGTGAGAAGGGGGGAAAAGTTCCACCTACGCTAAAGAAAATTCAAAACAGGAAGCAGCAACTGCTCCAGATCAGAAAGAATCAGTGCAACTCCAAAAGTATGAAAAATCAGAATGAAAGGACATCCCTAAAGGAACATACCAGATCTCTAGAAATGGATCACAAACAAAATGAAAATATATACTGAATTCCAAATATGGATTATAAGGAAGCTCAATGAAATCCAAGAAAAAAATGAAAAAACAACTCTAAGAAACTATCTAAGAAACTCTAAGATAGGAAAGGAATTAAAAATTTAGTAAAAAGAGAAATGTATTAAAAAATAGAACTTCTGGAAATGAAAAATTCATTTAAAGAAATACAAAAAAAAAAAAAACAGTGAAAAGCTTAAGAATAGACTAGACCAGACAGAAGAAAGAATTTCAGAACTTGTACAAAACTCTTTGGAATTAACTCAGTCAAAAATAAAAAACATAAGAATCAAGAGGAATGAATAAAGCCTACAAGAAATATGGGATTATGTAAAGCAGCCAAATGATGAAGAAAAAGCACAAGGTCTAGAAAACCTATTTGAGAAAACAATTGTGGAAAACTTCCTTTGTCTTCCTAAAGATTTAGATATGCAGATAAAAAAAAAAAAAAACTTAAGAAACACCTGAGCAATCCATTGCAAGAGGGAATTACCAGGACATACAGTCATCAGATTGGCCATAGTCAACATGAAGGAAGAACTCCTATAAGCTGTGAAGTGAAAATATCAAGTAATATACAAAGGAAAACACATCAGGCTAAGCACAGACTTCTCAGTGGAGTCCTTAAAATCAAGAAGAGACAGGGATGGAGAAAGATGGAGTAGAGACAGCATCTTTGTAACCGGGCATGGGGAGATTGGGGAAAGAAGACTCCAGCCCTCTGGCTTAGGGCTTTACCCAGAAACATCCCTTTGGGGCATAGGGAGGCAACAGGAGTCAGCAGGACCCCAGGAGGAAGAGGAAAAAACTGAAGAAAAAGCAAGTGGATGCAATTGGTCTGAGGCCGGCCTTGACGGCTGTGGTGGCTGTAACAGTAGCTGCTACAGCAGTGGCAAGAGATTGCAGAAAGGGTAGGCCTTCCCTGTGGGGCTTTTGGATTTTTCTGGACTTGGGCACTAGGTTGAGTTACTTTGGGAGACCCTGGGTGACTAAGCAAGTGTCTGTGAACAGCACCCAGAGGCCAGGACTGAGCCAGGGCAGAGTAGAGCCTTCACTGTTCCACTACAGGACAGATGAAGCCACTGTGGGAGAGCTGTCTTGCAGGCTCGGCCCTCAGGGGCATAGAGAGAGGCCAGTACTGGCATGCCTGATATGTAGGCAGCCACTTTGGGAGAGATCCAAGTGACATATGCTTTCCTGTGAAAGCCCCTGCTTAGCCAAGGGCCATGGTTTAGAAAAACTGAAGCATGTATATTAAGCAGGCTGAGGAGAGATTCAGGCTCCCAACCCTGTGGAGTTTGAGGGCAAAGTAGAGGCCTCCAGTCTCCATTTTATACAGCTGTATCAGCACTGTGATTAGCATCTCATACCCCAGAAGACCACCTGTTGCTGAGGCAATATTCAGCAAGATATATATATTTTTTCTCAACTTTTTCCCCCTAGATTTTTTTTCCTCTTTTTCATGTAAATATAATTTTTCATTGTTGACTCCTTTAATAATAAGAGCTTCATTTTTGGTAGGTTTTCTTCCCCTATTATTTGTTTTTTCCCCCCAATCTTATCCTGTAAGGTTTTTGTTTGTTTGGTTTGGTTAATAATATTTTTGTTTTTCTTCTCTATCAGTGGAGGTGGGGTCCTGTGTGGGCTCAGGCTGGCAACGAGCTGCAGAAATCAAGGGAACCACCCAACCCAGCACCACCCCCAGAGGTTGGGGTTTTTTAGGTGTGGGTCAAAGTACCCTACCATACACCTTTAGTATTCCTACCTCTCTCTTTCAGTGCCTCTCTTCTTTCTGTCAAACTTCCCTTTTACTCACTCCATTTCCTTTTTCTTCTTTTTTTAATCTTTGATCCCTTCTTATTATTCATTCTTCTCATCCTTTTAGGCCTATACCAAAAGGACATATCAACACCTTAGGTCAGAGGCAGAGTAACTTAAAGAGAAAGAGGAAGTGAAAGGAAAAATGAGCAAGGAAACAGACAAAAAGAAAATACTCATGAGGGGGCTAGTCATCATCTCTTAGGAAGCGCCAGGGAAAGTAGAGGATTCAACATTGCAGAGAGGCAGGGGTGACAACACACCTCCTGGAGCTGTCTTGAAAGGAGCCAGAAGTGAGACAAGGAATAAACCACCGTTCTCACGGCCAAATGTTTGGCAGCAGTGGGGCACCAGCATCTCCTGCAGGACAGCAGAGCATGTCCCCTGTACATGCATGCTGGCTCCAGCAGGGTCATAGATCTGTGTGGCCTTTTAAATGACTGAGTGAAGATGGAAATGGATTCAAATTAATACAGGACCTCTCTATCAAAGCAATAGAAGATTCTTTACATCACCTTACAGTTTGGGAAGGAGCAGAATAAGTGAAATACAGAAAATTGAAGAGAAGAAAACCTCATTTTGGAACTGTCTTTCTCCTTGTTTTACCTTTGCTCTGAATTTATAAATAAAGACCAAAGAAATAGAATATACATTTAGGAGCTTTATACCAAGAAATTTGCCTTGAAAGCTGCTATTCCATGGTGGGAAAAGTATAATAAGCTCTTGTCTGATTTTTTTTGTTTTTCAGACAAGATTTCTAATGTCCTTAGATTTTGAAGGATAAGACAAAACAAATACATATCTGCACATAATTTTTAGCAGTTGAGTGTGTAAGAATAATGAGATTCGTATTTTAAGGGCCTTGTCATGTGGATGTTTTACCACCGAACTTAGTTCCTCAGAGTATCTTTTATAGTAGGACTTTAATATTATTGATGTTATCACCTTGATGATATTACTTGCCCACACTTGAGCCCACCTGTCTTTCTAGCTGTGACCTTGTTATGGTTATGAGCAGTGCTTGGACTCACTGTGCAAATGTCCATGTATCACCTAATTAAGCAACACCATAGTGCCATAAATCAAGGGAAGTTGAATGAGGTGAGTGTAGACATAGCTCTTTCCCCTTCCCCTCCCCTTTTTAAATGTAACAAAGACTTTTTATGTTCCGCTTCCTCTTTCCCCCGGGAACATGTTAGTAGTATAGAGGGGACTAAAAAAGAATACCACACAGAGCCTGGCTTCTTTGTGTTTCATCTTAAGTTGTGCTGCTGGCTAGGTTACTTTAAGCACATGTTTAACAAGAAAACCTCAAGGAAAATCCAGCTGGCAGACTCAAGGAGTTCAGGAAACAGGACCACAAAGGTTATACTCTGGGATCCTAGACATGAGGTTGGATGTCTCACCTTATTGAAAAAGAGACACTGGACATAAATGGCACAGCATGGTTTTGTTCCTGCTTAGTTAAATTTCTCAACACCACTATCAGGTAAGTACCCTACTGCCACCTTTGAAAAACATGGAGAGCACCTACCCCAAGGAGAAGGTAGATTTGGAGTGAGCCATCGTTGACATTATTCCTCTGAGGCTTTTTTAACAATGGATCTCTATTAACTACAGGAGATTCCAAGCACCAACCCTCCCTGTTCTGCCATGATTCTGTGGACTATGGTGTCTCAAAGGGGGCATATGCTGGAATCCCAGGGAACTCATCTGGTTGGCATGGCTCTTCCCAAGGTCACGATGACATTAGCTAGCATAGTGAAAGTGAAGTGGGGAACCATCGCCATTGGAATGGCAGCTTCGTCTACGGCCATACCACCCTGAAAACACCCAATCTCATCTGGAATGGCAGCTTCCATTCTCAGAAAGGCTGCTCCTTTCAGGAAAGGGCACCTAAAGGGATTAGGGAAGAAGAGAAAGAAGACAAGGTAGAAAAGTTGCAGTTTGAAGAAGACGACTTTCCTTCTTTGAATCCAGAAGCTGGCAAACAGAATCAATCATGTAGACCTTTTGGGACCCCCTTCAGGAGTATGAGAAAACCCACCTAGTGCCAAACAACCATCCAAAATGCTAGTTATCAAAAAAGTTTCCAAAGAGGATCCTGTTGCTGCCTTCTCTGCTGCATTCACCTCACCAGGATCTTACCATGCAAATGGGAACAAATTATCCGTAGTTCCAAGTGCCTATAAGAACCTGTTTCCTGAGCCTGTACCACCTTCTTCTAAGCCCAGAAAATCTAACAGAATGGAAAACAAATCAGGATCCCTTTCCTCTAGCTGGAAGTGTGCTTTTACCAGTCCAATCTCTGTCACTAAACCAGTGCTACTGGCTGCTGGTGCAGCTCTGTGTTCTTCCAAAGAGTCCTTCCAACGCCACCCATCCAATTGAGATCAGCTCCTCTCGTCTGACCAAGTTGACCCACTGAACCACTGACAGGAAGAGTGAATTCCTGCAGACTCTGAAAGTTGGCCGGAATGGAGATTTCTCAGAGAACAGAGACTGTGATAAGCTGGAGGATTTAGAGGATGACAGCACAGCTGAACCAAAGAAAAATGGAAAGGAAGGCTATCATCAGAATGGTCTTGTTCTCCCCAAACTGGAAAAAGGGGAGGTTCTCTCATACTCTCTGGAAGCAGAACACACGTTTTTGAAAGCAATGGGATGGCAGAAATAGCCTGAAAATCATGAGACTTGCCTTCCCCTCAGAGTATGAGCTCAAAGAATTCCACATGAAACAGAGCAGCTGAGAAGAAATGGCTTTGGAAAGAATGGCTTCTTGCAAAGCCGTAGTTCCAGCCTGTTCTCCCCTTGGAGAAGCACTTGTAAAGCAGAGTTTGAGGCTTCAGACACAAAAACCAGTAGCAGTGAAACATTAGATGACAATGCCTAGAAATAGGTATACAAATGCTCACAGTAAAATCTGACCCAGTAAACTCTGTTTAGGGAGTATACAAAAGAAATTGTTCTTTTCCTTTATGTTGTTTAATACTTCATGCACAAGGGAAATAATTATACCCCAAAGAGAGCAACTGGCTTGTTTAGCTTTTGTGTTCTTTTCTATAATCTGCTTAATAGAGAAGTTTGTGTGGTGGGAAAGACTTTTAAAATACACACACACACGGAGTATATATGGGGCAGTGCACGGGTGGGAGCTGGCAGCATGAAGAGAACACTGGTCTGCAGCAACAGCTTCTACTACCAGCCCTTGGGACACTCACTCCTGTGGCTCAAGCAATCATTGTCAATGACAAAGTGACTGCTGAAGTTATAAATTGTATTAAATTAATGCTAGTAATTTGGATATTTTATTTTATTTTTGGCTACTTGGGTAACTTTAGCCCTCAACCAAGCATATGTGAGTTTTGTTTGTTATTTCTTTTTTCTTTTTCCTCTTGGGTACAGCTGTAAAAAAAAAAAATTGGATATAGGAAATGTATTATTCTTGCAGCCTTGATATTCAGAGTGAATTGTAAAATATAAATTTTGTGGAGAATTCTGGGAAGATAGCTGACTGGTAGCAATCCTTGGCAAAGACTTCTGAGCAGAGGAAGAAAAACTGAACAGAATTGGACTCTTATGAAGCCGAAGGTGGGGATGTAAGCCTAGAAAGAAATTTGACAAGCTATAACTCCAAGGAAGAACATTCAAGAAAACAAATTACAGGTACAAAGCCTATCAATTAGAGGATAGGAGACCCTTTCCCCAAGCAGGAGGCCTGCCACAGGCTAACTACAAATGAGCAGGGAACAAAAGACCTCTCATTTTACCTCTGGAGAGAAAGCTGCTAAACTCCAGGTCTCTTTCTCCAGGGGAGGTCCCACTTATGAACCTGTCCACCCCTCCAGGCATAAAATTGAACAGATATTGTCCCCCACAAGTCCAAACTCCCAGTTCACTCTTTTCCCCTCCCATGGTGGTCTGAAGTTCTGCCCCTTACAAAGCACAGTGTTTGGTCTTGTCCTGAGAGATCTGGGCATAGTGTGGACCACCAACCATCAGGACAGAATCTGTCTCAGTTGGAGGAGAAGCAGTCCCCTGGTTATGGCCCAGCCAGTGGTGGTGTTGACCCTCAGTTTGGGATGTGTCTGGTGGGACAGATTGCAGAACCCCTGGTTCTGACAGCACCCACAGCAGAAGAGTGGTTGCCCTGTATAGCTAAGGCAATTCTTAGTAATAAAAACAAAGCCAGAGACATCACCATCCCAGATTTTAGGCTGTAGTACAAAGCCATAGTGGTCACGACAACGTAGTACTGGCACAAAAATAGAAACATAGACATTTGGAATTGAATAGAAAACCAGGAAATGAAACTAACATCTTACAACCACCTAATCTTTGATAAACCAAACAAGAACATACCTTGGGGGAAAGACTCCCTATTCAATAAATGGTGCTGGGAGAACTGAATATCCACATGTAAAAGACTGAAACTGGACCCACACCTTTCTCCACTCACAAAAATTGATTCAACATGGATAAAGGACTTAAATTTAAGGCATGAAACAATAAAAATCCTCCAAGAAAGTATAGGGAAAACGCTGGAAGATACTGGCCTGGGGAAAGACTTCATAAAGAAGACTCCCATGGCAATTGCAACAAGAACAAAAATAAACAAATGGGACTTAATTAAACTGAAAAGCTTCTGTACAGCTAAGAAGACAACAACCAAAGCAAATAGACAACCTACACAACGGGAAAGGATATTTACATATTTTGAATCAGACAAAATCTTGGTAACTAGGATCTATAGAGAATTCAAATTAATCCACATGAAAAAAGCCAACAATCCCAATGGGCAAGAGACAGAAATAGAACCTTCTCTAAAGAAGACAGACAAATGGTGAACATAAGAAAAAATGTTCATCATCCCTAATTATTAGACAAATGCAAATCAAAACCACCCTGAGATACCATCTAACCCCAAAGAGAATGGCCCACATTACAAAATCTCAAAACTGCAGATGCTGGTGTGGATGTGGAGAGAAGGGAACGCTTTTATACTGCTGGTGGGACTGCAAACTAATACAACCTTTTTGGAAGCAAGTATGAAGAACCCTCAAAGAACTCAAGCTAGACCTCCCATTTGATCCTGCAATCCTATTACTGGGCATCTACCCAGAGGGAAAAGCATCCTTTTATCATAAGGACACTTGCACTAGACTGTTTATTGCAGCTCAATTTACAATCGCCAAAATGTGGAAACAGCCTGAATGCCCACCAACCCAGGAATGGATTAACAAGCTGTGCTATACATATACCATGGAATACTATTCAGCAATTAAAAATGGAAACTTTACAGCCTTTGTATTAACATGGATTCAAGTGGAACACATTATTCTTAGTAAAGCATCACAAGAATGGACAAACATGAATTCTATGTACTCAATTTTGATATGAGGACAATTAATGACAAGGGGAGGAGGTGAGCAGAGAGAGGAAAAAGGAGGGAGGAGTGGAGAAGGGATTAGCAGAGAGAGGGAAGGAGGGAGGGAGGTGAAGTCTTGGTGTGTGCCACACCTTTTGGGGGCAAGATACGATTGTAAGAGGGACTTTACCTAACAAATGCAATCAGTGAAACCTGGTTTCTTGTACCCTCGATGAATCCCCAACAATAAATCCAAAAAAAAAAAAAAAAAAACTGAAAGCTTTTCCACTCAGAACTTCCACAAGACAAGGGTGTCAAGGGTGTCCTCTATCATCATCACTATTCAACATAATGCAGGAAATTCTCGCCAATACAATCACGCAAGAGAAGGGGGGAAAAAGGCATCCAAATGGGAACAGAGGAGGTCAAACTCTCCCTCTTTACTGATGATATGATCTTATACTTATAAAATCCCAAGGACTCAACCACAAGATTCCTGGAAGTCATCAAAAAATACAGTAATATCTCAGGATATAAAAATCAATGTCCACAAGTCAGAAGCCTTTCCATATGCCAATAACAGCCAGGATGAGAAGATAATTAAGGATACAATCACCCTCACAGGAGCTTCAAAGAAAATGAAATACCTAGGAATATACCTAAAAAAAAGAGGTGAAGGACCTCTATAAAGAAAATTATGAAACCCTAAGAAAAGAAACTGCAAAAGTTTGGAAGAACATACCATGCTCACAGCTGGGAAGAATTAACATCGTTAAAATGTCTATACTTCCCAAAACAATCTGCAGATTCATTGCCATCCCTATTAAAATATCAACTTCAGATCTTTTCAAGACTTGAAAAAAAATAATTCTTCGTTTTGTATAGAACCAGAAAAACCCTGCATAGCAAAGGCAATTCTTAGCAATAAAAACAAAGCCGGGGGCATCAGCCTACCAGACTTCAGGCTGTACTACAAAGCCATAGTGATCAAAACAGCATGGTACTGGCACAAAAATAAAGACACAGACATCTGAAACCGAATAGAAAACCATGAGATGAAAATAACATCTTACGTGGGTGGGGCTGGCAGGTAATCGGACAGGCAGGAGGGCCCTGTCAGGAGTCGGGGTGGATGCAGGGAGCCCCACAGGGAGTGGAGGGAGGCTGTAGGCATGGAATCACGGGTTTGGGGGTCACTGGTGGTGGCTCCAGAAGGCCAACTGGGAGGGGAAGGGTCCGTGGGGGTGGCTAGGCAGAACCAGCCCTGCTAGGGAGCAGCAGCAACTCCAGATTCTGGGGCCAGGGCCAGGGCTTTTTGGACTTCAGTGAAACTACTTTGGGCTCAATCTTCCAGCAGTCCATGGAGTTTATGCTGATTGTTGCTGCTGCCAACACCACCTAGGCTGCCATCTCTTCCTCCTCCTGGGCTACCACCTCCTCCTCTTCCTCCTCCTTCTGTGCCAGACCTATCCCCTCCTGGCTGTCGCCTGCTCCTGGGCTTGGCCCATGGTGTTTTGTCCCCTCCTGGAGCCGCTCCTGCCCCCCGTCACCTCCTCATTCATCCTCATGCACCATAGATGGCACAGGCACCAGGATGTCCAAACCAGTGGTCTGCCAGGAAGCCAGACAAGCCAGGCAGCCTCAGGACCGCAGCTGAATGCACAGCTAGAAGGTCAGCTTTTGCAAGTAATTCGCAAGTATGGTCAATTACTACCCATGTTGTACAACAGATACCTTCTATTTTAGTTGCTAATAGAGGGCTATGCAACTCAAGAGAGTAACTTGTAAAGCATAAAGAAATACCAGATGCAAGTATAGTACACAAAAACACCTACTAACACGATATATGTACTGTGGGTCTTGTGCTGCCCATGCTTACAAGCAAGTGTATTACCCAGAGAATCTTCATCCTTGGGCCTTCTCATCATGTGCCCCTCTCTGATGTACCCTTTCCAGTGTGGATATATACAGGACACCTCTCTTCATATTGACCAAAAGATTTACAGAGAACTATGGAAGACAGGAATGTCTGAACACATGTCTCTGCAAACAGATGAAGATGAACACGGTATTGAAATGCATTTGCCTTATACAGCTAAAGCCATGGAAAGCCATAAGGATGGGTTTACCATTATTCCTGTACTGGTTGGAGCTCTGAGTGAGTCAAAAGAATAGGAATTTGGAAAACTCTTCAGTAAACATCTAGCAGATCCTAGTAATCTCCTTGTGGTTTCTTCTGATTTCTGCCATTTGGGTCATTAAAGTTACTATGATGAATCCCAGGGGGATATTTATAGATCCACTGAACATCTAGATAAAATTGGCATGAGTATTACAGAACAATTAGACCCTGTATCTTTCAGCAATTACTTGAAGAAATACCATAATACTATACGTAGAAGACATCCCATTGGGATGCTATTACAGAGCTCCAGAAGAATGGAATGAATATGAGCTTTTCCTTTCTGAATTATGCCCAGTCAAGCCAGTATAGTAACTGGCAAGACAGTGAGTTATGCAGCTGGAGTACTCATGGTCCACTGAAGCTCTGAATCTTCAGGGATGCTACCTGCACATTCTCATATTCTGTCCAGGGTCCCTGCCTAGCCTTTACCAAGATACTGGTCCTGGTTTGGGGAGATTTTAAAACATCAACCTAATAGAACTTTCTTCTTTTCTAATAGGTGTAGTCCTTCCTTAATTTCAACTCATTAAAAAATGTGTTATATTGGGTGGTGCCTGTGGCTCAGTGGGGAGGGCACTGGCCCCATATATCAAGGGTGGCAGGTTCAAACCCAGCCCTGGCCAAACTGCATCAAAAAAATAGCCAGGCCTTGTGACAGATGCCTTGTAGTCTCAGCTACTCGGGAGGCTGAGAGAAGAGAATCACCTAAGCCCAGGAGTTGGAGGTTGCCATGAGCTGCGATGCCACAGCACTCTACTGAGGGCAATAAAGTGAGACACTCTCTCTCTCTCTAAAAAAAAAAAAAAAAAAAAGTGTTATAGTTTACAGCGGTGGAAGGAAGGCTGGCATCAAAATATTTTTGTTGTTGTTCTTGCAGTTTGGCCAGGGCCGGGCCTGAACCCACCACCCTTGGTATATGGGGCCAGTGCCCCACTCACTGAGCCACAGGCACTGCCCTGGCATCAAAATATTTTGATCAGGCTCGGCATCTGTGGCTCAAGTGGCTAAGGTA
>NW_003852446.1:8979036-8980350 GCF_000181295.1 Otolemur garnettii
GGGTGACAGCTTGAGACTGTGTCTCAAAAAAAAAAATTTTTTTTTGATCAAAAAAGATAACAATGTAGGCTTGGCACCTGTAGCTCAAGCAGCTAAGGTGCCTATAAGTCCCATACAGCCCTTATGCCCCTTGCTGTGAGCTGTGATGCCATAGCACTCTACCCATGGCGTCAGCTTGAGGCTCTGTCTCAAAAAAAAAAAAAAGATGACAATGTAAAAGCCCAGTTGTGGCAGACAGTTTTTTGAGAGTAACTTGTAAAGCATTTACCATATCTTAAATTTACACTCTTTGCAGACTTGTGCACATAATATTCCACTTTCAGAATAGTTTTGCAAATTGTATACAAACAAAAGGTGAAAGCTTTTTATTTATAGCTTTTTTTTTCTTAGAGACAGAGTGCTTCGTTCTCTCCACATCCATGCCAGCATCTGCAGTTTTGAGATTTTGTGATGTGGGCCATTCTCACTGGGGTTGTATCTCAGGGTGGTTTTGATTTGCATTTCTCCAATAATTAGGGGCACTGAGCATTTTTTCTTATGTTTGTCAGCCATTTGTTTGTCTTCTTTAGAGAAGTATCTATTAATCTCTCTTGCCCAGTGATCTAAGGGATTGTTGGCTCTTTTTATGTTTATTAATTTGAATTCTCTGTAGATCTTAGTTACCAAGCTTTGTCTGATTCAAAATATGCAAATATCCTTTCCTAATATGTAGGTTGTCTGTTTGCTTTGGTTGTTGTTACCTTAACTGTATAGAAGTATTTCAGGGGCGGAGCCAAGATGGCGAACTGCAGCCAGCTTTTTATAGAAGCTCCCGTTCAGAAGGAGGCTGAAAGGACAGAACCTTAGCAAATTAGCTGATGGTTTGGAGCAGAGACAAGAGAGAAGATTGAAGAGTGCACTTCAACCTTCCTGAGGCGAGCTGCGACCCTGAAATTACAACCAAAAGGGACAAAATCCACCACCAAGCAGACGGGACTCCCCTCCCCCACAACAAGGGCTCGCGCAGTTTACTCTATGCAAACAAGCGAGCAGAGTTCAAACTGCTTCCCACTCTATTCCATGGGAGAGACCCCCTAAAAACTGGACCTCCTACCCCCGCCAGCGTACTACGGCACCCTCTGGCCAGACATAAAACTGTAAAACTGTATAAATCTGTATATATTCCCCACTTGAAACACCGAACTCCAAGGAGCCCCCAGCCACCCACTCCGAGACCTGGAGGTTTATTACCTATGGAGCTCTGACTCTCGGGCATCTCCTGGAGAGAAGTGGAGGGGGAAAGTGCTGATGCTCTTCTGTGCTGACTGTGGTGCC
>NW_003852446.1:9000685-9039087 GCF_000181295.1 Otolemur garnettii
TATGAAACTAATTGTTAGCTATCTTAGGAAAGCTACAATCCAAATGGAGCCCTAGAATACGGGTAAAGAAGAGGGGGAGTGGAGGGGAGGGGGAGAGTGGGTGAAGAGAATGATATTGTGGGGATCATGCCTATAGTTTATTCTATTTGGGTACAGGTGAATTGGTCTAAAGGTTGAATATAAATGTCTTAGCATAACAATTATGAGAAAGACATGATGGCTATGTTGGCCACCTGGATGAGAGTTTTCCAAACTGCATATAGAAGTAACACACTGTATCCTATGAGAGAATTAATGTACACAAATATGATCTAACAAAAAAAATGAAAAAAAATGACTTTTGAACCTATTCTCTATTTACTCCTTTTCCCTGGTTGAAAGCCAAGTAAGGAGGTAGCACTCAGATTCCCTGCAGCCCCCAGCAATGGTTCTGACCCCAGGACTTGGGAGGGCCTTCGAAAACTCATGTTCTCTCAGCTTTTACTATCTTATCTTCTCTTCCATGGTCCCAAATTTTTTCTCTTTATCTCTGTAGACCTCTTCTGGTTCTCTCCCTCTTCTTGATAGCATATATGCTTCCTTTGAATGTAGGTTAAGAATTGTTTATATATGTAGTTAATTTTGTAAAGGTATTCTGGTATTTTTTTTTGGAAGTGTGTATTAGATGTTTTAAGGGAGCTTCGAATGTTGTAGGTGGGTTGATAGTTATTGCGTTTCATTGGCGTTTTTATGTTCCTAAAAAAAAGGCTAACCATGTCAAGTAGAGGTCAGCCCCAAACAAAGGGCAAAATGACTCCCCTCCACAGTTTGTCTGGGCAACCAGAGGCCTGTGAAGGGAAGCCCAGGATGACTCCCCAAGGCGGGAATGGCCCTAGGCTACCTTGAACTTTGGCTACTGCTCAGTCTCTTGAAAATAAAGTAGAGCAATGAGAATGACCCTGGGTATTTGATTTCTTCTGGTGTGGGGAAGTTTAAGATAATTCTAGGTTTCTCTAGAACAGGGGTCCTCAAACTATGGCCCACGGGGACATTTATCCTGCCGGTGCGGTGTTTTTGCCACCGCTGCCTGTCCTACTTAGCAGCCGACTTGTCCCAGGTCTGCAGTGCGGATGTGTGGAATGTGCACAGCACTCTCCAACTCCCCTCCTTTTCTCTGTCTCTCCAGGACTCCTCTCAGTCTCGGGTGTGATGGGACGAGTCACGAGCTTGCCTGTGCAGAGCCTGCTGCTGCCTGAGGACCAAGGTAAGAACAAGATTTCTTTTCTGAAGAGGTGTTTTTTTTTTTTATTTTGCAGTTAGTAGGGCCATTTTTTTTTTTTTTTGCAGTTAAGGGGGGACTTTTTTTTCTAAAGTTAGGAGGTCTTTTTTTTTTGCAGGTGGGGGGTGCCTTTTTTTGAAGTTAAGAGAGCATTTTTTTTTAAAGTTGGTTAGCTGGTTGTTGGTGGTTTCTGGGGGGGTTGCATCACAGTGATAACACAAATAGCGCTCAGTGCTAATGCAAATTGTCAGTGCTCAGAGGTAATGCAAAAATGGTCAGCGCCTAGAGGTAATGCAAATAGTCAGTGCTCAGTGGTAATGATAATTGTACGTGCTCAGTGTTAATGCACATGGTCAGCGGTCAGTGTTAACGTAAATGATCAGTGCTCGGTGTTATCGTGTGGGGGCCCCAAACTGGTAATCTGCCTAGGGCCCCATGGAAACTTAATCTGGCTCTGCAGAAAGGCGAAGAGTAAGAAACCCAATTTAATTGACAGTAAGTGCATTTATATTCTGATTGCTATTCAGTTATGTATGATGTTGTATGTTGTATGCTGTGTAAGCCCCAGTTCACACTGTTGTGATCTCTGAGCAGTATTGCATTTGGCTTGTATTTGCATATGGCTTGTATTTGCATATGGCTGAACTCGCATTAGATTCAGAAGAAAAAAGGCATACATGCTTTCTTTTTTCCTGCAGTAGAATCTGATCACATGGGTCTTCTCACCCATGCGATCAGATTCCTGTGCAAGTTCACAGATGGCAGGGCAATTCGCACAGGATAGTGTGAACTGGAAAGGTAGTGGAGGAACCAGCTCTATAATCATGCTGGTTCCTGCACCACACCAGTGTGAGCCTGAGGTAAAAGCAGAGTTCCACCAATGTGGGCACTGGTGAGGCTGAAATGATATGGACTGGCAAGGCTGCACTGATGGACACTGATCAGACTGCATTGATGGGCACTAATCAAACTGCCCATTGATGGGCAGTGTAGTCTATATGTCTCTGTGTGGGAAAAGTTATTGCTGGTATACTGTTTTTGCAGTGCTCTGTGTGTGTGTGTATATATGTATTTTACTAATACCAATTTGGAATCCCTAGGAAACAATGATATCCAAAAAGAGAAAAATTGACTCAGAGTGTAGGATATTCAAAGAACAGTGGACTTATGATTACGTTTTCATGCAGTACAAGGAAAGAGCTGTGTGTTTGATATGCCAGAATATACTGTCTGTGTTCAAAGAATACAATTTGCATCAACACTATCAAACTCAACATAAAGATAAATATGACTGTTTGGTCAGAGAAGTGAGAAAAGATAAAATATTAAACCTGAAAAATACATTGACAACTCAGCAAAATACTTTTGTGAAGCAGAAGCAGCTAAATATTTCATCACTGCGAGCAAGTTTTCAAGTTGCCAAACTAATAGCGTGGACTGGGAGACCATTTATGGAGGGAGAATTTGTTAAAGAATGCCTTCTTTCTGTTGCCAAAGAGATGTGTCCAGAGAAGGCCAATTTATTTTTAGTACAGTGAGTCTTTCAGGACCTACAATTACACAAAGGATTGAAGAAATGGGAGACAATTTGCATCAGCATTTGCAAAACTCCACAAAAAAACTTTCCTATTTTTCCTTGGCACTCGACAAAAGTAGTGATGTTCGTGATTCTGCACAACTTCTAATTTTTATTCATGGGACGAATGACTATTTTGAAGTCACAGAAGAGCTTGCTGCACTGCAAAGCATCAAAGGAACAACTACAGGAGAGGATATCTATGAAAAGGTTTGCCAAACTGTGAATGGTTTAGAGCTATACTGAGCTAAACTAGCCAGTGTGACAACTGATGGTGCTCCTAGCATGGTGGGGTCTAAGAAAGGAGCAATTGCTCACATTAACCAAGAGATGGACAAACACAACCATTCTCATCCCATAGCCATACACTGCCTCATCCACCAACAAGCGCTCTGTAGTAAATCACTGAACTGAGACTCTGCCATGAAAATTGTGGTATCTTGTGTTAACTTCATTAGAGTTAATGAAGACTAAACCACAGAGAATTTCAGGAATTTCTGTCTGAGCCTAATGTTGCCTATGAAGATGTTCTGTGCTACACAGAAGTCCGTTGGCTGAGTCAAGGGAGAGTTTTGAAACATTTCTATGACTTACTTCCACAGATTATAGCTTTTCTGCTTTCAAAAAACAAAGAGGTACCAGAGGTCAATGATGCAGAATGGAAATGGCACCTTGCCTTTCTGACAGATGTAACAGAGCTACTCAACAGTTTAAATGTACAACTTCAAGGAAGCGGGAAGCTCATCTGTGATATGCAATCACATGTGAAAGCATTTGAAGTAAAATTAGGCCTCCTCATCAAACAAGTGAAGGAGGAAATTTTCTGCCATCTCCCCACAACTCAAAATCTGTTAGCAGAAAAACCATTGGTTGCATTCCCAAACAAAACATGTGTGGATTCACTGGAAAAGTTGCCAAAGGAGTTCCAATTTAAAAGAGCTTCATCTCCATGAACAAGATATATAGCTTTTCCATAACCCATTTTCTACTGACACTGAAAATGTGGCTACAATTTACCAAACGGAACTGGCCGAACTGCAGAACTGTGACTCTCTAAAAGACGCATTCAAGTCAAGCAGCCTTCCTAATTTCTATGCATCCCTCCCCTCTGAGATATGTCTTAATCTCAGGAACCATGCACTCAAAATGGAAATCATCTTTGGCAACACTTATGTCTGTGAATAGAATTTTTCCAGAATGAAACATCTGAAATTCCCCAACCAGATCTAGACTAGCTGATGCACACTTGCATCACTTGTTACAACTAGCAGTGACAAATATAGAACCGGACATTGACCATCTCATTAGCCAAAGAGCAGGCTCATAGTTCCCATTGAAATACTGGAAAGTTTGTTGATTTAACTTTACTTGTTCTTCATTTTAAATATTCTATTTGTTCCCATTTTGTTTTTTTACTTCAAAATAAGATATGTGCAGTGTGCATAGGAATTTGTTCATAGTTTTTTTTTTTAATACTATAGTCCAGCCCTCCACCGGTCTGAAGAACGGTGAACTGGCCCCCTGTTTAAAAAGCCTGAGGACCCCTGCTCTAGAACTTCAGCTAAGTGCAACTCATTGTGATACAAAAAGTTTCAAAGTGTCTCTCAACTCTGATTTGTAACTAAATTTCATTATTGTTGCCTTGGTAAACTTTAGGAAAAAACAAGAGGAGGTTGAAAAAGCATAGCATTTAACACCAAGACCTGCTCATGCTGGAAACCCTGCTTTGCTTTTTGTTATGAGGAATTTAGAAAAAGCTTGTACAGATTCTACAGAGTTAACGTGCAAACATTGCACAGCCATTTTCTCCAGGATGGGGCTTATCCCCACTTTGATACTCTGAGGCTAGTGGGGGGAAGGGGCAGAATATATGCATCGGGTGGGACCAAGCTCCCTGACACCTGATTTCTTGGAGCTGTGCTGCCAGCAGGTTATAAGCACAGGAGAACCAGCAGGCACTAAGAAATGCTACACTGGTAAGAGTGACTATTCTAGACAAGTGCAGGTGATGAGGAGGCCACTCTCCTCAGGGATTCTTCCCCCAATACTGGAAGGACGGTTCCTTTTGTTTGGTCGGAAGGCTTCTTGGGTTGGTCAGAGGATGCTCTGACAACTCAGAAATACAGGGGGGGATTGATTAAGATGCTGGACATTTGTTCTTTCTCACAGTTGGGTAACATATTCTCTCACCAAGAGAACACCCCACCCACTAGGCTGTATTCTGGAGCACTGGGATAAGTTTGATCCCCAGATGCTGAAGAAAGAATTTATGGTTTTCTTCTACACCCAGGCATGGCCTCAATAACAACTCTCTACTGGTGAACAATGGCCCCCAGAGAGCACCATTTTTCAGTTAGATACTTTTTGTGAACAGAAAAAGTGGTCTGAGGTACCCTATGTGTGAGCTTTCTTTTCTCTCAGGGACAACCCCCAACTGTGTAAGACCTGTCAGAAAGATTCTGCTCTTTTAGCTATAGTTACTTCCCCAAATGGTCAGGGATTCTCAAGGGAGACACTGTCACCACCTAGTTCAAACCCTCCATCTACTTCTCCCACGTTTTCCTCCATGTGTTCAGAAAACCCCAAGAGGGAAGCTGTCCCAAGAGTTTTTTCTGATCCTACTGCGACCCTCAGAAGGCAATCATATCCTTCTTTGTGTCCCTTGGTTGAGACTGCGAGTGGTGAAGGGGAAGTGCACGAGTATATTCTCCATTTTCTGGCCCCAGCAGTACCGCCAGCTGGGCAAGCTACCTGGCCCCTGCCCAGAATGTAAGGGTGACCACTGGAGGGTGGGCTGTCCCCAGAGGCAAAAGCCTCCTGGGACAGTGATCCCATCCGTGCCCAAACTGGGCTGAGGGTACCCAGGGCAGATTCTCATGGCTCCAGCTTGTGTCATTACCCCTCAAGAGCCCTGGTTTGCCTGATAGTGCAGGGCCGGGAGATAGAATTTCTTCTGGACGCTGGAGAAATCTTTTCCGTACTTCTCTCTAACCCTGATCTTTTATCCCTCAAATCCGTAACTACCGTATTTCCCTGAAAATAAGACCTACCCAAAAAAATAAGCCCTAGCAGGATTTCTATGCATTTGTTAAATATAAGCCCTACCCCAATAATAAGACCCAGTGATGGGCAAGGCTATACAACCTATCTGCATAGCCACGCCATGCATTTCAGTGCAGAGTAGTAAGGAAGACTTGAATACCTTTTATCTGCCACAGATACTTTCTCCAAGCCATTGGCACTTGCACGCGTGCTTGTGTGGTAACCATGGTCACAGGCATCCTATTGTGCATGTGCGAACAGCTAGGGGAAAGGAGTTCACACATCACTAGCGCCAGCCCCACCAGCAAGGTCGGCTCCCCCTGTCAGGTTCCAGAAGAAGATGACTTAACTATATTTGAATAAATGGAGATTGCTGTATTATACTTAATAAAAATAAGACATCCCCTGAAAATAAGCCCTAGTGTGTCTTCTTTAGAAGAAATAATATAAGACAGTGTCTTATTTTCAGGGAAATATGGTACATAGTTGGCTCCAGCTAGTGCTGCAGCTGCCCCCTTGGCTCAGAGGCCAAGCCTCTAAAACAGTGGTTCTCAACTTTCCTAATGCCACGACCCTTTAATACAGTTCCTCATATTGTGGTGACCCCCAAACATGAAATTATTTTTGTTGCTACTTCTTAACTATAATTTTGCTACTATTATGAATCCTAATGTAAATATTTCATATGCAGGATGTATTTTCATTCTTAAAAAGGGGTCATGACCCACAGGTTGAGAACTGCTGCTCTAAAGTATTATTAGCTAAAACAAATAACACCTCAGGGAAGCACTCTGCCAGGCCTGAGAGGCCTCTGCTGTCAGAAATTCTCCCAAATACTCCCCTCTGAGCCTGAAGATATCAATCCCCCACCTTATACCCCAATAAAAGAGACACTCAGGACAGAGCAGCCCCCACCACCTAATTCTACTAGCTGGCCTGAAGAAGCTAGTAAAATCCCTTCTGGCCCATAAGAGCCTATCCCTCCTCTTCCTAAAAGGCTCTGCCCAAATGCTGCTGAGGGAAGTATGGGGCCCAGACACAAAGGATTCTAAAGGATGAGTCACAGGAAGCTGCCAAGTTCTGGTATAGTAGCCTTTCCCCATTATGGACCTTCTCAACTGGGAACATCATATTCCCTCCTATAATGAAAAGTTCCAAGCTCTCATTGACTTAATGCATTCCGTATTTCAGACCCACAACCCCACATGGGTTGACTGCCATCAGCTCCTCCTCATGCTTTCTAATATGGAGGACAGACACCAAGTGATCCAGGCTGCCACCAAGTGGTTAGAGGAGAACATTCCAGAAGACACCTTAGATCCCAGGGATTTTGCTCAAGGAGGACCTGCAATGGGACCCAAATAATAGGGATGAACTGAGGCAATTAAAGGAGTATAAACTATCCTCCAAGGGCTACGAAGGGGAGGCCAGAAGGCCACCAACATGAACAAGGTAGCTGAGATCATACAAAAGCCAGAGGAAAGCCCCAGGGATTTCTATGAGAGACTGTGTGAGGCATATCAAATTTACACTCCCTTTGACCCTGAAAATCAGGAAAATCAGAGAATGGTAAACTTGGCTTTCGTAAGCTAGAGCACTGGAGACATCAGACATAAGCTCCAGAAACTAGAAGGATTCACTGGTATGAATGCATCCCAGCCTTAGGAGGTGGCCAATAAAGTTTTTGTATCTGTCAGAGGCAGGTGAAAGAAATATCTAGGGTTCATCCTCTGACAGGGAGAGAGGAGACTGGGAGTAGAAATGAAGTGAGTCATCCAAATATCCCAGTCCTAAAGACAAGGAGGCAGATTAGAGAATTTCTAAGTGTAGTAGGGTTCTATTGCATATGGACACCAAATTTTGCAGTGTTGGCCAAACCACTGTATGAAGCCCCAAAGAGGGGTGAGAAGGAGCTGATGGAGTAGAAATCTGGGCAACAAAGCACATTTCAGAGGCTTAAAAAGGAACTATAAGCAGCCCTTCCTTTGTCTCTTGCCTTGCAGGAGCCTCCCTCAACTTTTTCCCTGTCTTCAGTTCCTCCTCCCTCTCTGAAGACTTTGCAGAAGGACTTTGTTCTCAGTTTTTCCTGAAGAGTAAGAAACAAAAAAAACCTTTCTGTGGGAGTCTGAGGAATAAGGGCCCTTTCCCTACTCTGCTGGCTGGAATGTGCTTCCATAGCTGGAAGTAGGAGATCTCTCAGGGCCCAGTTGTCCAAGGCCGTAGGGCAGAGGAAGTGGGGAGGCTGTGATGTCACCAAGTAGACCTCTCCTAAAGAAATAGGAAAAGTGGCCCCAGGAACTAGAAGAAACTGAATTTCACAGCTAGAGGCCCTAGGGAAAATAGCCAGAGAGGTCTCCACCTGGGTAACTGATCAGGGTCCTTTTTTGGTTTGTTTGTTTGGTTTTTTGTTGTTGTTGTTTAGCAGGCCCAGGCCAGGTTCGAACCCACCAGCCCAGGAGCATGTGGCCGGCACCCTAACCACTGAACTACAGGCACTTTCCCCCAGTTAGCCCTTTTGTACCTGTCCATCCTTTTTCTCCAGGGGACCAAGTCTAGGTTAAGGACTGGAACCTGGTCCCTCTCAAGCCCAAGTGGAAGGATCCCTACACTGTCATCCTAACCACACCCACAGCAGTGAAAATGGAAGTGATCCTCGCCTGGATTCATCACAGCAGGTTGAAGTGAGCCTCACCACTGCTGTGGAAGATGGAGACAGATTCAGCCAATCCCCGCAAAGTGGTGTTAAGGCAATCAGCATGCTCTGCTCCAGCCACAAACTAGGAACTGGCTGGTCTAAGCCAGCTGAAGCCTGAGGTCATCCGCTGTAGGACTTACCCTAATTGGACTCTGGACCCTGGGGAAAGGGGAGAAAGAATACAATCTGTATACTCACATTACTAAGGTGGGGCAAGAGGTGACAAAATATTGCTCTTTTACAGCTTCTAAAAATGTTGAGGGCACTGTCAAGGGAACTTGCACTTACAGCCAGACCCAATACTTGGTATATGATACTGGGAAAGGTAAGGGCCCATATATATGTTACAATCCAAATAAGCCCCCTTCATTCCTCCTATTTGAGATAAGAATTATAGAGGGGTGGTTTCTCCACAGAAGAACCTATAATAGCCCAAACTAAAGTAAAAGAGAGTTCAAGCTAGGTAATATTAAGGTTTGACACCTGTGCTGCCATAAGCCACTCCAACTTAGGTGGTAGCTCCCTAAGCTGGGAAAGGAGTTACATGATAGTGGATAAGTACATATGGTCTCACTACCTGGGATAGTATTGTAAGTTGCCAGTGGTGGTTATCTGTATTGTGGGCCACTTGGAAAGGTAATGATCCACAGGAGGTCTACCTCAAGAAAGAAGTGGCAGAGTCTAGTTGTTCAGTTAATCGGTACAACCCTCTGAAACTAATAATCACTAATCCATTGGACCCACGGTGGAAAGCAGGAGAAAAAGTGACTTTGGGAATAGATGGTAGGGACTTAACCCTTATGTCCCAATTATCATTAAGGGACAAGTCCAGAATCATTCCAAAAAGACCTACCAGGTATTTCAGTCTTTCTATGAAGAAGAAACCAGGCCCCTACCTCAACCTCCACATAGTGCCAAAAATTTGTTCTTGGAACTAGAGGAAGGCATAGCATAATCATTGAATTTCACTTCATGCTATGTGTGTGGAGGAGGGGGAGATCAGTGGCCATAGGAAGCAAAAGAATTGTTGCCCCACAAGGTTATGAACATCACTAACCATAAGAAGGCTCCTCCTAATCAACCGTTCTGGGTCTTAAAGTCCTCCATCATATGCCAATATTGCCTTGCGAGGTAGAGAAGAAACTTCTCCTCATGGGTCAGACAACTGACTTATCTAGGACAAAAGACTTTCAATGCTTCAACTGGGAGAAGTGAATAGAGGGGAAAAGGTGAAACTGAGCAAAGCTCCCTTAAATTTGCCCACCTGAGAGAAGGTTGGGAAGATTTAGGAATCCCAAGAGATTGGACAGCCCCAGTCAGGCTGTATTGGATATACAAAAATAAGGCATGTGCCTGTCTCCCCAGTGACTGGAGTGGAAGCTGTGTAATAGGCATCATCAGACCCTCCTTTTTCCTATTACTGCTTAAAACCAGTGAATTGCTTGGCTATCCAATTTCTGCCACTTTGTTCTACCAGAGGAGGGAGGTCACTAAAGGAAAATGGAAAGATGATGAGGAGCCCCCTGAAAAAATAATTCAGTATTATGGATTGGCTACGTGAGATGAGGATGGGTCATAGGGATATCAAATCCCCATTTACATGCTGAATTGTATAATTAGACTATAAGCAGTACTTCAGATTATAACCAATGAAATGGGCTGAGCACTAATACTCCTAGCACAACAGCAAACTCATATTCAAAATACCATCTATCAAGAGAGGCTGGATCTGGATTACCTATTAGCCTGAGGAGGAGGGGTTTATGGAAAATTGAATTTAACAAAACTGCTGCTTGCAAATCGATGACCAAGGACAGGTCATAGAGAATATAGTGAAAAGAATAGCAGTCAGGGCTGTACACTCAATGATTCAGAGAGCTGTCAACCAAAAGACAACTTCACAGTGTTCTATAAAAAGCATTACCAACTCCTGCAAGAACAAGCAGATGGTGAGACCCCATGGATGTAGGTGCCTATGGGGTCTCAAAGGAGGGAATGAGAGAAGAAACCCTAAAGTATTATGTCTCCATCTGAAATGCACTACAAGTAAGTTATATAAGCATCTGAGCAAGAGCCCTATGTGAGGTATAAAGTGAATCCAATAATGAACAAGGTTATCGTAAGTGGTATCTAAAATTTGATTGCCTAGAAGATTTCAGACTATCAGTTTTTCTTAAATACATGAATTTTTTTTTTTGGACATCAATCCACATGGTTTCTAAAAATTATGCTTTAGTGGCTCCCTACTGCTTCATATAGGGTTAATCATAAAGTTCTGGTTACTCAGGTATTGGTCTGCCTATCTAAGACAAATAGTATGTATTCCATGGCCTATCCAATCATAACATCATCTATATAATGTTACCAAGACAGTTTTGCTGCACTTTCAATGATCTCTGTTTCTAGGCTTACATAATGTTGAAAAAACATGAGAGGTGTTAGGTAGTCTTCAGGCAGGACATTGAACATAAATTGTAATCTGCATCCTATGAAGTCAAATAGGATCTGATCCCATGGGTGCACTGGGATTGAAAGAAAGCATTAGCATGTGTACCACCAAGAACCAGGCCCTACAATCTGTGCAATGGACTCCATGATTGTTAACCCTGGAAATGCAGGTGCAAGGACTACTCCACATTGAGCTGCTGTATGACAAAGTGAGACAATAAGTACCATTGGATTTTATCACCAACTATAGTGGGCTAATGTGGGCTGGTATCATTTCTTTAAGTATCTCTATCTCCATTAGTTCTTTGATCAGTATGGACCTCCTTTCATCCCCTGCCCCCAGTCTGTTATCCTACATTGCTTTAGTAATATCTCACAGCTATACTATGGAAGCCTGGTAAGATCTTGGTTATCAACTTATCCCACTACCATGCCCTAATCATAACATTTCCCCCAATGGGAACATCCTTTACAAACATGAGAAGAATTATATATATTTAGCACAGCTCTACCCACAATATACTTCCCAGTTTCACAACACCTTGCATACGTATTGCCCAAAAAGGACCCACCTATAAATTCATTTAAGTCCATTCTTCAGTCTGAGAATCAGTGTAAATCTTCATAAGTACATCAGGGGGTCATCACTAAGCAGCACAGTGACTTGTGCCCCAGTGTCCAAAACTGCAGAAAAGATTCAACCTGGATACAGTCATCTCCCACACACTTTAACAGATGCATAAAGTCTCCAGTTGCTATTACAGATCAAAGTTCCTTGATCATTTTTTTAATTCTAAAAACTAAGGTTTAGGTAGTAAGGTGGTGTGGATGGCATAGACCAGGGGTCCTCAAACTTTTTAAACAAGGGGTCAGTTCACTGTCCCTCAGACCATTGGAGGGCCAGACTGCGGGCCCCAGGACAAGTCTGCTGCTAAGCAGGACAGGCAGCAGAGGCAAAAACACCCGGTGGGCCGGATAAATGTCCAAGGTGGGCTACATGTGGCCCCGCAGGCCATAGTTTGAGGATGCCTGGTGTAGACCAACCTCTGAAAGGCCCCAAGTTCACCAAAATTTTCTAGGTCTTCTTGATCTTCCCATCATTAGTCAGAACATTGTGACAAGATTGACTTGGGAAATGGGTTTGACAATAGATAACTGCAAAAAGAGGCAATACTGCACAAGGCTTGTGACATCCATTCCTTATTCTCCAGCACATCTTGGAGAGCTCTCTCATCTGCTAACTAAGGAACATAGTACATATAGGCTCAATGGTTGTTTGCCCAAACCTCTTTAATATCACTTCTTTCTCACTACATTTTTACATAACCAACTGCCCCTTTACACAACATACTTTATCAATGAGGCCTACTACTGCCTTCCAGATAGTTGACCTGCATGTTCTCACCTGAATTCCTCTAAAAGGGCATTGTGGCCTTATGAGCCTTTAGGAAAAGGGGTTAAAATCACATGTAATAAATTCTTCAAAAAGAGGTAGGGCAAAGCCTTGTGCAGTATTGCCTCTTTCTGCTGTAGTAGAGAGGAGTCAATGTTTACAGAAGTTTTGTAGGAGCGGTAAATGTTCTCTCAGAATATAGAATTCTTAAGAGAATGAAAGACAACATTAGTGTGTGATCTCAAATTATTTCAGGTATAACTGACAGACAGATCCTGATTTTGTTAGGGATTTTAAGTCTCCCTTGCTGGCAAACATCCAAGGGCACAGAGAATGTCATCTTCAACTTTCTAGCCAACAAAACATCATTATACAGTGAAAACTTTGAACATAGAAGTTTTTCTCATATAACATAAATATTCAAAATTCAAAAAAGTAACACATTTCAATACACAGGCCAGCATATTGAACACAAGGTATCCCCTCATATAAGAGATAAGGCAGAGCCTCCAAAGGGAAAAAAAAAACATTAAATGCCCAGAATTACCATATTCTAAAGTTAAGTGCTAAGCAGTCTTACAAAGAAATGGAACCATAACTGGTTCCACTGGCATTATCCCATGGCCCAGCTCAAAAGTACTAAATAGTTTAGTTGGAAGGAATACAGAATTTTTGTGAGAGTTGCCAATGTGACAGACATATTCTTCACCATCATGAGTCTACCAACCACCCCTACTCCCAAAATACACAATTAAACATTCAGTTCAAATGGGAGGTACCCTTCTGGGGAATTGCCACATTTAGTACTCAAACTGCCTTTTTTTTTTTTTTCAGAGTCAGGGTCTTGCTCTGCTGCCTAGGCTGCAATTAAGCGGCACCATCATAACTCACTCCAGCCTTGAACTCCTGAGTTCAAATGATACCCCCTTTCAGCTTCCCAAACTGCTGGGATTACAAGCATGAGCCACCATGTCTGGCCCAAACTGACTTTCTTAAACTGTGCTCCACTGGGAGCTGAGCATACATAGGTCAGGTAGTTCTTGGTTTTTAATTCTTCCTTAAAGAATCCATACCATATTTCAATGGTACATGCTACTTGGCTATTACCTGGAGCATGCAGCAAACAGGCCAGTTAGCTGCCCACTAATGAGTACTTCTTCCCATAAACCTGGCACCATTGTCTGACTGTATCCAATTAATGAATGTAAACATGTAGGAAAGTCTAAAAGTCCTCACATAGAATTCTCCCATCAGCTATGGAAATGGGTTGGCTGTGTGATACCAATAAAAGGAATATAATGTAATCCATGACTAGCAGCACTCTTGAAAAGAAGGTAGGGGGTCTGGTACTTCTGGCTTTGGAACCCAATGATCCTCTCTCTACTGTGCAATAGGCACACTCTGTGCCTCTTCCAGAACTCTTTAGCCTCATGTATTAGAATCACTAGATCTTATTCTGAGGCTAGGTCCCATACTATAGATGGATTACCATGCCTTGTCACGTAGTTTATCCAGACCTGGGCAGGACATGTATGATGAGCTTCTTGATTCTACCAATTTTGATACTAAAACCATCCACACAGAACATGAAAAGGAGATGTGTGTCTTGCGAATTCTGCTGCAAAAATTTATCCCCACAAAAACCATGAGTCGTCCAGTCCTTCATCCATCAGCCATAGCACACCCTGCCAGGCTACTGACAACTAACTCAGAGTCACTCAAAGGTGCATTTGAGGGCTTGACTATCAGGGCAAGCCAACACAGTCCAACTCTCCAGTCTGAAAATTTTCATTTTCACGTAATTGTGTTTTCTTTCTTTTCTTTTCTTTTTTTTTTTTTTACGCGCTGTGGCATCACAGCTCACAGCATCCTCCAACTCCTGGGCTTAGGTGATTCTCTTGCCTCAGCCTCCTGAGCAGCTGGGACTACAGTAGCCTGCCACAACACCCGGCTATTTTTTATGGCAGTTTGGCCAGGGCCAGGTTTGAACCTGCCACCCTTGGTATACAGGACCGGTGCCCTACCCAATGAGCCACAGGCGCTGCCCCAATTTTTTTTGAAACAGAATCTTACTATGTCTCCCTCATTAGAGCACTGTGACATCACAGCTCACAGCAACCTCAAACTCTTGGGCTTAAGCAATTCCTTTGCCTTAGCCCCCCAAGTAGTTGGGACCACTACAGGTGCCTGCCACAACACCCGGCTATTTTTCTGTTGCAGTTGTCACTGTTGCTTAGCTGGCCAGGGCTGGGTTTGAACCCGCCAGCCTTGGTGTATGTGGCCAATGTTATAACCACTGTGCTACAGGCGCCGAACCAGCTTTTGAGTTTTTCTTTAATAAGCTCTGAGATTGTTCTTTGGGTGTCAGTCACATTTCCAAGAGTTACGCCTTGGTGGATGGCTGCTAATATGAGTCTGGATTCATTTTCCAGCTCTGATCTCTTGGTTTTCAGACCATCTCTCTTAAGCATATAGTATGCCTGCCCGTAGTCTACCAATGTCATCATGTAATGTTACCTGCACCCCTATGGTTAGGTTTCATTTCTTCAACTGTTGAATATCCACTGATAAAAACTTGTGTGAGAGCTCATCCAAGTTCTGTCCTCTCCTCTCCTCTCCAAATAATCATGTCCTTCAACACTTCGTTCCACCACCTTCTCCAGCAATTACTGGTCCCTGGGCTCAGTCCACACACCCAGCTACAGTGTGCGGCCTGCCAGTAGTGCAGCCAGTATCTATGCAGGTGTGGGGGGCTCACACTCCTGGATCTCTGAGTCCCTTTCCACCAGCTTCTGGGGTGGCTGGGGATCCAGGGGCCTGGCCACAGGGATGGCCAGGGGTCTGGCAGGAATAGGGGGCATCCAGATGAAGAAGGAGACCATGAAAGAACTGAACCACCACCTGGCCTCCTACCTGGATAGAGTGAAGAACCTGGAGACTCACAATCAGAGGCTGGAGAGCAAAATCTGGGAACACCTAGAGAAGAAGAGGCCCCAGGTCAGAGACTGGGCACATTACTTCAAGACCATCAAGGACCTGAGGGTTCAGATCTTTGCAAATTCTGTGGACAACACCCGCATCCTTCTGCTGACTGACAATGCCCATCTTGCTGCTGATGACTTTAGAGTCAAGTATGAGCCAGAGCTGGCCATGAGCCAGTCTGTGAAGAGTGATAGCCATGGGTTCTGCAAGGTCTTTGATGACACCGATGTCACTCAGCTGCAGTTGGACACAGAGATCAAGGCTCTCAAGGAGGAGCTGCTCTTCATGAAGAACCACGAGGAGGAAGTAAAAGGTCTACAAGCCCAGACTGCCAGCTCTGTGGAAGTAGGTCCAAATCCCAGGACCTAAGTGAGATCATAGCAGACTTGCGGACCCATCATGACAAGCTGACTCAGAAGAATCAAAAAAAGCAGGACAAGAGCTGGTCCCAACAGATTGAGGAGAGCACCTCAGTGGTCACCTCACAGTTCACTGAGGTCGGAGCTGCTAAGACAATGCTCACAGAGCTGACACATACAGTCCAGTCCTTGAGATCCAACTGGACTCCATGGGAAATCAGAAGTTCAGGTTGGAGGACAGCCTGAGGGAGGTGGAGACCTGCTATGCCACGGGGATGGAGGATCTCAGTGGGGTCCTGTTGCATCGGGAGTCAGAACTGGCACAGGCCCAGGCAGAGGGGCAGCACCACGCCCAGGAGTATTAGGCACTGCTGAAAATCAAGATCAAGCTAGAGGCTGAGATCACCACCTACCGCTGCCTGCTGGAAGACAGTGAGGACTTCAACCTTGGTGATGCCCTGGACAGCAGCAACTCCATGCAAACCATCCAAAAGACTATCACACACAGGATAGTAGATGGCAAAGTGGTGTCTGAGACCAATGACACCAAAGTTCTGAGACACTGAGGCAGTAAGGACAGTATGCCCTTATACCAATAAAGAGTTCAAAGGTCACTGGAAAAAAATTGTTTGAAAGTATATGTCAATGTGGAGCAGTACATATATTGGACATATATCGTCAAATGAGTTTCATGCAGTAAATATGCTTTGATTGCTTTGATCGTATGGTTGCAAAAGGATCTGAAGAACACTTTTACATTAACATTAATATGTCCATCGTTAGATTTCAGGTTCATCATTCTGTGAAATGAACTCCCCAACTGTTATGATGTCTGGAAGATCTGGGCAAGTACAGGAGGACTGCTGTTACATTGATCTTACAGGTCAACACAGTGAGATGTGAAGAAGCACCAGATTATTTCACTAGTAACACAAGACTATTACAGAATAGCATAATCTTATTAACATCTCTGCCTCCATTATCTCCTTGATAAATATAGACTCTTATTTTCATCATCGAACACCATCATCAAACACCAAATTACAGTATCCTATTACACTTTACAGTTACTTCATTGCTGGTCTGAAAAAGTCTGATGGGCACTGAGTATTCACTTATTCCCACTACCAGTGTTCTATAGTGGCATTTCCCCATTGGGAACATCCCTTACAATCAAGAAAATAACAAATATTTAATACAAGTCTTCACACAATACACTCACCAATATCAGTTATAACCCTGTATACATACTGATGTGAAAGGGCTCAACTGCAAACATACATAAGTCCTCTATCCAATGTGAGGATTATTTTCAATCCAATCAGAATAAAACTTAAGACTGTGCATCAAAGCGGCACAGTGACTTGTACCCAAGTGCCCAAAGGGGCTGGAAAGGTTTGGCAACTTAGGTACCCTAAAATCCTTTTCTTGCTTTAACTAATAAGTGCCTTAAGGCTCTGGTTCCTAACAGAAAGAAAGAGAGGCTTTGACCTTCATCAAAGGCCTCTTAGCCAGGATCCAAGGAGCCAGGATGTCAGGAGATTTAAATCATAACATACACTGCCCTAACCCTACAAACATTTTTTAAATTTCAAATTAGTATGAGGGTACAAATTTTTCGGTTACCCTATTATCACTTCTGAGGTAAAGTTCAAGTTGTAGAAGAGCCCTTCACCCAGGGGGCATGCTGAACACCCTCACATTATGCACCCCACCCATTGCCTCCCTCCTCCCACCAATCACCCTCCTCCTCCCACTAATCACCCTCCCCTCGACCCCCCTCCCCTTTGCTAAGCAATATTTATATTTCATCATTCATGGGGGCATGTAATTGTTTATACACTGGTTTCATATTAGTATTGAGTACATTGAATTTTTTTTCCATTCTTGAGATACATTAAGAAGAATGCCTACAAACATTTTTCAACAGGCAGCATACACTTTTAGATTCAGAAAACCTATCTTCATAGAATGATGGGATGAAGGCATTCTGAACTGCACCTATATTACATGCACTTTGTCTTTCTGGATATATACAAATGTATCCTTTTTTCCCTTCTTTCTTTCTTTTCTTTGTCTATCATTTCCTTTAAGTCTTATCTGCTCTTACTCTATATGCTGAGTGACACCTACAAAGAATATAGTGGTTCCTGGACTGAAGACAGGACTTTATAATCATTCAAGGAGACTCAGTAAGGAAAACTGGGCAGAAAGAATCCTAATGGAATTAATTTCCACACGTTCATCTTCCATATGTCTGGTATCTGAAATTAAATCTACCCACAAATTTAATCATGGAGAATTTCCAGAATCATTTCCCTCCCTTTTCATGAAAAAAAAAAAAAAACAGCTTGTTCTATTTCAAACTGCAAGGCTTCACCATCTCACCAACAGTTTTCCAAAAGATAGTCATGAACTTTGCAGCTTCCAGGAGAAAAGGAGTAAAAAAATATGAAATAAATGTTTCTAAGAGGCTGGGAATCAGACTTTCCAGACCATGGAAGACCTCAACCTGGAGCCAAAATGGAGACAGGGGAACCAGAGTTAACACCACCTCAGCTTACATGAAAACATGCAAACTTAGGATAGCAGTTTCTTGACTAGTGCTTGGAGTCCTTATACATTCTGATTCAAAAGAAAGAAAGAATATACATGCCATGGAGTGGTTTTTTGCAAAAATGAAGGACTAGAAATACTAGTTGGCCAAGATTGACTGGACACAGAAGCTATGATAAATTCAGCAACCAACAAATACTGAGCTCAAGTTTTTTCAGGGGTTCTTTGAAAATACAAAAGAGGATCCCTGAGAAAACATACTGCTGCAAATACCCACACTTGAGAGCTGGGGTTTAAGTTAGGACTATAAATCCAATATAAATTCTCCGAGAATAATCGGAATGCTTCAAACCCAGAAAGAGCAAAACTGAGTCACTATGTGGCAGACTCTGCATGAATCCTGGCAACTCATAAAACAGTGATTTCCCCTCACTTTTGTGAAGGAAATATGTGACGTGAATAAGGAAATGCCTTAGCAGCTCCCACAATAAAGGGTACAGTCAGTGAAGGTGTGGTAGATCACAGGTTGCTAAAAGCCTATCCTGAATTGGATGTTTATTTATTTTTTTTATCTTTTTTTTTCTTTTTTTTTTATTAAATGATAGCTCTATACATTAATGCAAACAGGGGGTACAGTGTAGTGTTTTCACATACATTTTGAAACACTTTCATCAAGCTGGTTCACATAAATTTCATGTAATTTGCATAGTCATTGTGTCAAAACATTTACATTCTATTTCTAGAAAAGTTCACTTGTACCCTTGTTAGACAGAAATATAGGTGATCTTTCCGGTTAACCTCCCACCACCCAGCCACCCTTCTTCCCTCCCCTTCCCCACCCCCTACCATATTCTTGGGCTAGAATTAAGTTGTTTCCTGGATGTTTAAAGCAGTATGTTTTCAGGTATAAGAGATTGGGCAAAGGCACTAAATGCCAAAATGTTAATAAATGTCCAGTATAGTACAATACTAACTGACAAAAACTTGAGCCCTGGGTTGAGTACTGTGCCATCATAGATCACAGCAACCTCGAACTCTTGGGCTTGAGCAATCCTCTTGCCTCAGCCTCCTCAGTAGCTGGGACTACAAGTACCCACCACTCAGTTTTTTCTGTTGTTTTTTTTTTTTTTTAATAGTAGAGGCAGGGTCTCACTCTTGCTCAGGCTGGTCTTTAACCCCTGAGTTCAAGTAATCCCCTGTCTTGGCCTCAGAGTGCTAAGATTATAGGCATGAGCCACTGCACATGGCCTATTTCTCAGCTTGACTGTTGTTGGCATAAAAGGAGGCTACTGATTTGTGTACACTGATTTCACATCCTGACATGTTGCTGTGTTTCTTTATCCTTTCTAGGAGTCTTTTCTAGATATATAAGATTGTATCATCACCAAAGAACAATAGTTTGACCTCCTCTGTCCCCATTTGGATACACTTGATGTCCTTCTCTTGTCTGATTGCATTGGCTAGGACTGTTGACACTATGTCAAATAGTAGTGGTGATAGTGGACATCCTCCACTGGTTCCAGTTCTAACCAGGAATGCTTTCCGTTTTTAATCATTCAATATACTGGCTGTAGGTTTGTTGTAGATGGGTTATATCAATTTAAAGTTTACCGTAAATATCCTAGAGTTAGAAGGACACTAAGACTACTGATGCATGCAAATTAAATCAAGGACCTGAGTCAGGATCTGTGGAGATCAAAAATATAATAGAGGGATGACTTATAACACTTCTACCACTCATAGAAAAAAGGGCTGTGTTTTCAATGGTCAACATGTGGACACCATAAGAGTTAGTGAATTAAAGGTAAGCTCCCAAAGGAAAACCTAAAGAGACAGAAAACTCCTAAGAGAAATGAGAAACAGTAACCCTGAGATTTTCAGTAGAATCTAATGTCTAGTCAGAAGTTAGACATACAGACCCTTCAATTAAAAGGAGACAGGCACTAGTATCCGACTCACATGGGAAAAGAAGCTGGGGATAGAGCTGCCTTGCAGAAACAATGACTGTGTTTTCCAAGGTTGACATGTGCCTTCTATAGTCAGAGAAAGATAGGAAATAGTATTTGATTTCTATAAATGAAGTCAAGTGTCACGTACTGGCACAAGAGAGGGACCTCTCACGACCCGGCGCAAGGAGGGAGAGTTGACTTGAGTGGAAATGGTAGGAAATTGAGAAATGAAGCCAGAAAGACAGGGAGAGATGAAGAAAGACAAGAGATGAGAAATAGGATGACATAGGAAGGGCTGATGCAGATGATGACTGCAACCAGCCCCTGAACTATGTAAATAGCTTTATTTATACAGCATCTTAACAAAATTGCATAAATGTCAACACATAGGGTAGAGATCAACCTCAAAGAACTGTGTTTATCGATAACAAGTATGCATGGACTATGTGACTTCCAACAGGTGAAAAGAATGTTGTTAAAAGAGGAGAGTGGTTGGGGGTCCCTCCCTGAGCATTTCCCAGGCTGTGGGCGCTCTGCTGGCCACAACCCACTCCCACAGTCAAGAACCTAGAGCTGAAAATGATGACCAGAATATGCAATGAGATGGCTGGCTTGAAAGTGAACTGTACTTCCTCCATCTAAAGAAAGTTTTGTGTTTTCCATGGTCGACATGACAATCCCATGAAAGTGTGCTTATTCAGATTTTTTAAAAAGGAAAGCAACAAGAAGAAGTGCCCAAAGAGGCAAACAACCCCAAACAGCAGCATAGATCACAACAGATTAGGAACTCGGGGGGTGTCTAGTGGCAGCTGGATGAAAGCCAATGGATATGGCAGGATTTGGCCATCTGAAGTCCCTTTAGGAAGCTTAAAATGCACCCATGAAAGTGTCCACTGAGGATTTCCTCCATATCACAGAGTCCTATAAATTTGCAAATCATTTGAGGGTATGTTCTTCCCCACATTCACTTCTTCCCCTAAGGACTCTATCAAGAGTGTTGGCCAGGAAGGGAAGGCAGATGAAAGCAGGAAAGACAAAAAGAGATAAACTCTGTCAATACCATATATAAATATATACACCTCACATACTAGATTTTAAAACTCAAGACCCCAGCTTAAAATAGGCAGAAATTTCTGAGTATTCAAGAGTGCAAGTTTTTTTTTTTAATTTTTTTTTGAGACAGAGCCTCAAGCTGTCCCCCTGTGTAGAGTGCTGTGACATCAAAGCTCACAGCAACCTCCAACTCCTGGGCTCAAGCGAGTCTCCTGCCTCTACCTCCCAAGTAGCTGGGACCACAGGTGCCCGCCACAACGCCCGGCTATGTTTTGGTTGCAGCCATCATTGTTGTTTGGCCGGCCAGGGCTGGATTCAAACCCACCACCTTAGGTGTATGTTGCTGGCGCCTTAGCCACTTGAGCCATAGGTGCCGAGCAAGAGTGCAAGTTTTTAATCATTACACTAGATGTGACTTCTAAGACTTTAGAAGTGACTACAGGATGTTTTGTTATTGAAGAGTAGCCACACAGCTATATTTACTTTCCAGAGATTTCCTGACCGATTCCCCCAAGCCAGTCTTCAATGTAAGGAGGGGAAGAAAGTAAGTTTCTCTTTATTCTTATGAAACAAAATTTCACAAAGTATTAGTGAAGACCTGTTCTGGAAGAAATTCTTCTCTCTGGATTGTTTATAAAAGGGTCTGGTTTCCACTTCCCTCTAAACATTATAGAATGACAATATCAAAAATGATCACAAAAAAAGACACCTGTTTTGGAATGAGCTATGCAAACATGGCCAAATGTACTTCTAAGAAGGTCATCTTGTGATGCCCTAACTCCATCCATTTTGAACAAGTAAACCAGACTTACTCCATTTTGTTAAGAGCTTGCCAACACCCCCCTTCTTCTAACTAAAATAGCTCCTTGAACAAGCAGCAACCCTGCAAAAACAGGAAGAGAATTTACCTGAGAGCTGAAAAATCCTGTAACAACCAAAAAAAAAATCTTGTGGAAACCACAATCCTGTCGCAAGTCTGTCTGGTCTGTCTATGTACAGTTTTTAAGATCCCCTGTAAGACCCGCCCCATTGCTCTAACCTTGCAGATATTAGCTTCTGTAAAATTCTGCTTATGCTAGGGCTTCCCATCCCCCACTTAAAGTGCCATATAAAAACTCTGCACTGGCTCAGCACTTGTGGCTCAAGTGGCCGGATAAGGTGCCAGCCACATACACCTGAGCTGGCGGGTTCTAATCCAGCCCGGGCCTGCCAAACAACAATGATGGCTACAACCAAAAAATAGCTAGGCATTGTGGCAGGCGCTTGTAGTCCCAGATACTTGAGAGGCAGAGGCCGGAGCCCAGGAGTTGGAGGTTGCTGTGAGCTGTGATGCCCCGGAGTTGGAGGTTGCTGTGAGCTGTGATGCTCCAGAGTTGGAGGTTGCTGTGAGCTGTGATGTACTGGCACTCTACCCAGGGTGACAGCTTGAGGCTCTGTCTCAAAAAAAAAAAACTTTGCAGAAGGTCAAGAGACTTTGTGGTGTGAGCCTGCACTTGACTGGCTGGCCCAATAAAAGACTCTTGCTTAATTTGAACTCAGTTTGCTGGCCTTTCTAAGTAATTCCACTCACGCCAAGTACAACATTTGGAGGCCACAGCGAGATTGCCAGCTGGAGGGTCAGTTTCCCTGTGCAGCCCCCCAAAGAGGGCAGGAATTATAGGTGAGGCACCCCCTGAGACATTACAGGGCCCTATAATTCCCTGAACTCCTCCTGAGGGCTTCCGAGGGACTCCTGCAAACTCTTCATCCAAATTAGGTCCTATAATCTACTCTCAATAGGTGAGTCTTATTTGTGTCTTGTTGCATTTTGTTTGTGGTGAGGATGTTCCCTGAAATGCATCACAGAATAGTCACTGGGATGCCAGTGCCACTTGGGATGCTAGTGAATGGCCCAGGGACCGGTTTTGCACAGGGAGGAGGACAGAGGCCCAAGAAGGAGGCATAAGAACTCCTGAGGACCACCCAGCAGAGGTCCAAGAAGAAGACAACAAGGGCTCCCAAGGGACAACCAACAAGGAGACACAGGGTTCCTGAGGGCTGCCTGGAAGTTGAGTAGGCCTGTCCCAGGGTTCCTATAAACACCAGGATGCCGGTGGGGTGCTTTGGCCTCAGATGCGCAGATTAGATTTGATTACATGCTTCTTTCGTGTAGTTGTCATTTTTTTTTGGCTGTGATTGCGTTTGTTTATCCTCATAACACCTCTGTGTTTGTGTGTCTGCTAAGTCAGGGGAACTCAACAGAGTAAATCTCTTGACACCTTTACAATGTATGCTAAAGAATTTCACCCCAGGCTTCTCAGAGGATTACCTACGGAGTTCAGTTCTCAAAGAATTGCCTCCAGGTCCTCCGTGAGGTCGAGTGGCCGAGTTTTAATGTGGGCTAGCCATCAACAGGCTCCCTGGACCCATCCCTGGTAACCAGAGTACACCAAGTGGTCGCCGGGAAGACAGGTCACCCAGACCAATTCCCTTATATTGACCAGTGGCTCAGTTTAGTTTGCAGCCTCCCCCCTTGGCTGCAAGCCTGTGCCGTGGGGTCCTATTCTGTAGTTCTTGCCTGTCCACGCCCACAGAGAAGCCAATGAGCTCCCAGACCAGTACTCTCTCCCTCCGGTAAGGAAGAGGACTTGCCACCTCCCTACCATATGAGAAGGCCATCTTCACCCACGGTTTCCTCTACTGAGGGAGTCCTATCAGCACCTCAGCAAGAGGCTCCAACTCCCCACCAATGTCTCCATTCACCCCTGGCATCTTGCCTCTTATCCTGCATAGACCAGAAGGGGGCCCCAGTCCTCCGCCTTCATGAGACACCCCCAGCAACTGACCCTTTCTTGTCTATGTTCCCTTCTCTACTTCTGATTTGTACAATTGGAAAACTCAAAACCCACCTTTTTCAGAAAAACCACTTATTTCCTTGATTGAGTTCATTTTCGGACTGTCTCACTTGGGATGCTTGCCAGCAGCTTCCCCTGACACTCCTCATAGTGGAGGAGTAAGGCAGGGTTCGAACAGAAGCTAGAAAAGCATTCCTGGCCAGCTCTGGAGAAGCTGGAGAGAAAGGACAGAAAGTGTTTAATAGAATTTTCCCGGCGGAGCAGCTGGACTGGGATTCCAATACCTTGGCAGGGTTGCAGGCTCTAGAAGCTTTCTACCAGTCTCTCCTAATTGGTCTGTGGGCAGCAACCCAGAAATCTATTAATTTGTCAAAAACAACTGAGGTGATACAAGGCCTAGAGGAGTCACCTGGGGCATATCTGAAGAGGCTCAGAGAGTCCTTCTGAGTATGTACCCCATTTGACTCCTCAGCTCCAGAGAATGTCAGGGCAGTAAACTTAGCCTTTGTCTCCCAGTCAGCTCCAAATATCAGAAGGAAGTTATAAAAGTTAGAAGGATTCACAGGCATGAACATGAACATTTCTCAGCTTTTAGAGATAAAAGCCAAAAGGTCAATAACAGAGATACTGAGAAACAGAAACAGAGAATGGCAGAAATAGGGTGTCATGCTGGCAGGCAAAGGTTATCTTGATAGCTCTGCAGATAGTGCAAGGAACAGAGGTACCTGAAGGAACATGGCGGAAAGACCAACAGCCCCAAACCACAGGTCAGTTAGAATAGGTACACTTGGAGAGACCAATGTGCATACTGTAAGAAAAAGGGCCACTGGAAAAAAGACTGCCCTGAGTGCAGACCCAATAAGGTGTTGGCACTATCAACTGAAAAGGATAACAATTCTGACCAACAGGGGTGGGGCTCTCTCCCACTAGGCCCCCAAGAGCCCATGGTACCAGCCACAGTGCCAGTATCTGATCTGGGGGCTGCTAGATCTGATTCCTAGTAGATACGGGGGTGGAGCGAGCTGTTTTACAGGAACCACTGTGACTCCTGTCTGAAGAAAAGATCCCCAACCAGGGAGCCACTGGGGCCACTCAGATGTGTCGAGTCACCCAACGTAGGACTGTAGACTTTGGATGAAAGAAAATGACCCACACTTTGCTCGTAATCCCAGATTGCCCTTATCCCCTCTTGGGCAGAGACTTGCTCTGGAAACTCTGATCCACCATTTCATTCTCCACTCACCATTTCATTCTCCATGCAAGTAGACTAAATACTCCTGGACCCGAGCCCCACTCTAGCTCCTAAGTCCCCGGTCTACCAGTTACATCTATATACAGCTTTATCTGAAAAGTACTACTTCCTCAGTAATCTTGGAGGAGAGGAAAAAGCAAAGCCAGCAGCCCCCACACTATTGACTCAGCTACAATAAGACTTCCCCTTAGTGTGGTAGAATCAAATTCCCCTGGACTGGCCAGCCACCGCCCCCTAGTTGTAGTCCAGCTCCTTGCTGGAGCCTCCCCAGTTCAGGTCTGGCAGTACCCAATGAGCCAGCAAGCCTGACAAGGGATAACCCACCCATGTCCAGTGTCTACTAGAAGCTAGAATCTTAACTCCCTGTCAGTCGGCCTGGAATACACCATTTCTTCTGGTCAAGAAGCCAGGGACATCAGACTACCAGACAGTGCAAGACCTCAGGTAGGTAAACAAGCAGGTAAAAACCATTCACCCGACAGTTCCAAACCCGTACACTCTCTTGAGTCTCCTCCCACCAGAATTCTAGGTGTTTACAGTCCTAGGCCTAAAGGATGCCTTCTTCCCCATCCCACTGGGCCCAGCCAGCCATCAGATCTTCACCTTTGAATGGACTGATCCAGAGTCCAGAATGACCAGTCAACTGACCTAGACAAGGCTCCCCCAGGGTTTCAAAAACTCTCCCACCCTCTTTGGAGAATCCCTGGGAAAAGACCTGAAAATCTTCAAAGACAGGAATATGAACTATGTTCTGTTGCAATATGTTGATGACATCCTGCTGGCTGCTATTAATTATGAAGACTGCTTAGAATGTACCCTGGACCTCCTCCAATACCTCCAAGATCTAGATTACAAAGTGTCGGCAAAGAAAGTGCAGCTCTGCTTGACAGAGGTGACATACCTCAGGTACATGTTGTCAAAAGGCCAATGGATGCTGACTAGAGAAAGAAAACAAGCAATCCTTCAATACCTGACTCCTACAACCAAACAACAAGTCTGGGAATGCGTGGGGGCCACGACTTATTGCAGGCTATAGATCTGCAGTTTTGCTGAGATTGCAAAGCCCCTGTATGCTGCCACTACTGGGGATGGACTCCTGCGGTGGACAGACCAGGAAGACAAAGCCTTTAAAGCTTTGAAACAAACCCTTATTACAGCCCCAGCTTTGGTTTTGCCAGACATCACCAAGCCATTCCACCTGTTTATACATGAAACAAGAGGTATTGCAAAAGGTGTGTTGACCCAGACTCGGGCCATGTACACGGCCCGTGGCTTACTTGTCTAAATGCCTAAGCCTGGTAGCCTCTGGGTGACCAGGCTGTCTGCGAGCCATTGCACCCACAGCCCAACTGGTACAAGAGGCAGACACATTAACTCTGGGACAGGACTTAATTTTGACATCTCCTCATGCCATGGAAACACTTCTCCAAGGGGCCATGTGTCATTGGATGTCAAATGCCAGGCTCACCCAATACCAAAGCCTGTTACTTGACTAGTCTCAACTGAAGTTTGCTCAGACCCAAAACCTGAATTCTACTACATTGATGCCAGATAATGACCCAAAAGAGCCAGTGCACAACTGTGAAGACGTCCTAGACTACTCCTAGCACTGGCGCACCGACTTGCACACAGTTCTCAAACACTGAGGCCACAGTATTCACAGATGGCAACAGCTATGTATAAGAAGGCTCCCAGAAAGTAGGAGCAGCAATGGCCACACAAAAAGAGGTATTTTGGGCACAGGCCCTTCCCGTTAACAGCTCAGCCCAAAAAGCTGAACTAATTGCTCTCACAAAGGCTCTCAGATAGGGAAAAGACAAAGTCATTAACATTTACACTGACAGCCGATATGCTTTCAGCATAGCACACACCACAAGAAAAATATATAGCAAGAGAGACTTACTAACATCAGCTGGTAAGGCTATTAAAAATAAAACTGAAATTCTGGTGCTGCAAAACGCCCTCTGGTTTCCAAAGAAGGTTGCTATCATCCATTGTCAAGGCCATCAGAAGTCTGACACCCCAGTGGCCACAGGCAACCACCTGGCAGACAAAACCGCCTGAGAAGTGGCTTTGACATCAGTGAAACTCCTGGAGTTCTTAAATGAAACAGTCACAGAAAAAAGCTTGCAGAGCTAAAAACTATAGTAGGCCATATAGCTCATGGCAAGGAGAAGCGAGAGCTAAGCTCAGAACACTCAGTAATCATAAGAAACATCTGTAACATCTTAGTAATATGACACCTTGGTGATAAGGGAATGGGGAAGGGTTTTGCTCTCAAGACAAAAGCATTAGTGATTGACAGTCTCTACACCTGTGGTGCTAAAAGCCAGGAGATTGCAACTATAAGAAGCTGCAGGAGAAGGCAATCAGAGTACATATGTACATTCTTTGATGGACCTGCTCACTCTGACTCTTTTGTTTCTCCTGCCCGCGGAATGCCTGCACAGCATCTCTCTAAGACTGCTAAGATTCATTCTCTTACTAAGACTACTTCTCTTCCTCAAATATTGTCTGCCTGTCTCTCTGTCTCTCTCTCTCCCCCTTCTGGTAAAACAAATAGCCCTAAGACATCTAAGGGTAATTGTTCAGGAGCAAGATAATAGCATAGCAGTCCACTTCCAGACACTAGATAAGCTGAGCCCCAACAATGAACTATCTCAGGAAGCTTAAAAATTATTACCAGTCACGGGAGTGTGGTTTCTAGATCCTAGTCTTACCACCACGCCTCACTATTCACAAGAAGAAATAAAACATGCTAATAGCCTGGGGGCAACAGAAACCAATGGTGAAGGCTGCAACTGCCAGGGGACCAGATATATTTACCAGAATCAGTGGGAAGAGACCTAGTCCAGCAAAGACACACAACCACCTATTTAGGAGATAAGATGCAAGAGCTACTGCAACCCAGATATGCATTTAAAGGACTTTCAATACTGACCCAGTCCACGGCGATCCAATGTGTCACTTGCAAAAAGGTGAATGCCAAGGTAGGAACAAGGCTTCCAGTGGGAATATGCCCCAGGGAGCGTGTGCCAGGAGATAGTTGAGAAACTGACTTTACCGAACTCTGTCCAACCAATAAAGGATATAAATATCTCCTGGTGCTGGCAGATACCTTCTTGGGGTGGGCAGAAGCTTTTCCCACCATTTGAAACTGCTTTAACCACTGCAAAAATGCTTCTAAATGAGATAATCCCTAAGTATGGACTACCTTTTTCAATTGGCTCAGATAAGGGCCAGCGTTCATTTCTGCCTTTACCAAGCAATCAGTAAAGCCCTAGATATACAGTAGAACCTCCATTGTGCCTACCAGCCACAGAGATCAGGACAGGTAGAAAGAATGAACCGGGCCCTAAAAGAAACTTTAACAAAACTCACTGATGAGACCAGTAGAAAGTGGACAGAGCTCCTGCCCTTAGCCACCCTTAGAGCAAGATGTACCCCATACAGGGCTGGTTTTAATCCGTATAAGAAATCATGTATGGGAGGCCTACCCCACTGCTTCCTCGTGTACATGATTCTCAAATAGCAGACATAACTAACCATACTCTTTTAAAGTATCTCCAGTCCTTCTCCCAGATCCAGAAAGACATTTACTCCCAGATTCGAGACACTTACCAGGATCCCAGAGGAACTAACAGAGACTCTGAAGGTGCCTTACAGCCTGGAGATCGAGTGTACGTCAAATCATTCCAGAAAGAAGGACTCACCCCAAGGTGGAAAGGCCTTTTCACCATCATCCTCACTACCCCAACAGCTGTGAGAGTCGTCGGCTTGTCAGCATGAATCCACCACTCCTGAATGAAGAAAACCACATGAAACAGAGGAACCCACTGAAAGGTGGTCCCAGGAGAAAACTCCCTCAAGCTAAGACTGTTAAAATCTTAATCTACTTCCTATATGTACAAGTCCTCTTCACTTTAACCCTCGTTGCCTCCCCCTCTTATTTTGTGTTGTTTGACAAAGAGGGGAAGGTCTTAGCTAATACAACCTGGGAAAAGAATATTGTAGGTCTGTTTTTCTACACTGACCTATGCAAGTTATTAGGCCCATATCATGCAGACCATTACGGAAAATCATGGTCATGTGGGCTAATGAGTAGCTACTCCAACTATGTACAGCATGGATGTAGAATCACTTATCTTGAATCCCTATTACAGAGCAGTACCTTCACCCTTAATGATACCAAGTATGTCACTGTAAAAAGACCAGAGGCTTGTCACAAGTATCTTGAAGAAGGTTGCTGGGCATGTCTGACACCTGGAACATGTAACTCAATTGCAATCTAGGTGCAAAAACCAAACGACTGAGTCTGGAAAAATAAATACTTGGAAACTCCAACTCTGTATGTGCTAGCCTCAGGGGACTCAGTTTTCAATTCAGTTAGTCCACCAGCCCAGGACTCCCCTGAGACCATTGGGGCTAACTAGCCAAATTACAGGACTCACTGTTCAACTCTTAATTCAGATCTCAGGAGCCCCATGCCTGATAAGAAACCACACTAGCAACTCTCCTTGCTCCTTACTTTATTAGCATGTTAAATGGTATGCATCATCTTTTAAATGTAACTCAGCCTGAATTAGCTTCTGATTATTGGTTATGCCTACAACCCAGGCCCCCATATTATATAGGGTTAGGTGAACTAATCCCCCTCCCAATAACTGACAAAAACTTATCGTCTTGTACCCCACCTGCCCCACCGCTTACTTAGGAGATGTAACTAGACGGGCAAACTGTCTCCAAACCCCAGGCTACAACTTAACCAAATCCTCTTTGGCCACAGTATGTAATGATACTCAAAATTCAGAACCATCTTCAGCTTACTCTGCTCCAAACACAACTTGGCTAGCTTGTACTATGGGCTTAACCCAATGTATTATAACCAGCTTGCTTCAGCCAGAAGGCATTTGTGCTATAGTACACATATTGCCCCAAATGTATGTGTACCCTGGTTCAGAAGGAGAGAGCTTAATTTTATCTCAAGGATGGAGCTCACACCATTAAAAGCAAGCACCAATCCTGCTTTGTCTCACAGCTGCAGGAGATGCAGCTACAGGAACTGCCACCTTAGTAAAAGGTAATAAAGACCTTGTAGCAGTGTCCTCATAATTTGATGGAACCCTAGAAAACCACCAGTCTGCTATAAATTTACTTGAGCATCAAGTAGACACTCTAGCTGAAGGAGTCCTCCAGAACTGATGAGGGCTAGACCTCCTCTTTTTGAGTCAAGGAGGTCTATGTGCTGTACTAGGAGAAGCCTGTTGTTTTTATGCCAATAAGTCAGAGATAATCAGAGATAACCTCCAAAAAGTCCAAGATGATTTAGACAAAAGACGAAAGGAAAGAGAAAGCTCTTAGACCTGGTTCCAAAACTTATATGATTGAAACCCCTGGCTAACAACTTTGATCACCAGCCTTGCTGGCCCTCTACTCCTCCTTATCCTAGGATTACTAATAGGGCCTGCACTCAACTGAACTCAACTGGTTCATCAAGTCCCTAAAAACCTGCCTGGCCACAATCAAACGCACGGTGATTGATTCCCAATAAGACTCCATACCCTCAGATGAAAAGACAAGAGTTTAACTTGGATGTTGAAGATTTGACGTGGGGATAAGACCAGTGGGGGACTGTGATGCCCTAACTCCATCCATTTTGAGCAAGTGAACCAGACTTACTCCATTTTGTTAAGAGCTTGCCAATACCCCCCTTTTGTAACTAAAATAGCCACTAGAGCAAGCAGTGACCCTGCAAAAACAGGAAGGAAATTTACCTGAGACCTGAAAAATCTTGTAACAACTGAAAAAAATCTTGTGGAAACCACAATCCTGTCACAAGTCTATCTGGCCTGTCTGTGTGCAGTTTTTAGACCCCCTGTAAGAGCCATGCCCATAGCTCTAACCTGGCAGATATTAGCTTCTGTAAAGTTCTGCTTATGCTAGGGCTTTCCATCCCCCACTTGAAGTACCATATAAAAATTTTGCACCCCCGCTTCAAGGGGGTCAAGAGATTTTGTGGCATGAGCCTGCTCTTGACTGGCCAACCCAATAAAGGACCCTTGCTTAATTTGAACTCAGTGTGCTGGCGTTTCTCTATAATTTCACTCACACTCCAGGTACAACAATCTTATCTGTGACACTGGAAATGATTATGCTCCAGTTTGAGTTTTCATACTCAAATGAAAGCTTAAAAAATTATCTGTCATAACCAACCAGAAAAACAAGACACTATCTAGAAAACAGATGGTGGGAGTGGTCATGAATGACAGGAAGACTTGAAGGCACCATGAATAGGTCCATCCCCCAAAACAACCACTGAACTGACAAGAATTATCTGAAGCAATTCTAGGGTCTAGCTGAACAACCATAGTGTACTGAAGTGCTTATTAAGGAGCAGGAAATTTTGGTGAATTTTAACCCCTGGAAATTTCAACTTCCCCAGAAATAGGATGAGATTAGTGTCCTGGAGAAAAGAAACTGGATCTGAAACTTCCCGTATAAAAGGTTCAAAGGTGCTTGCTTAGGAATGAACTGCAATTTTATTGCAGGAAAAAATATCAGTGTTCTCCATGGTAGATACGTGGACCCATAGAACTAGAGTGTGGTGGGCATTTTCTATATCCTAATGAGGAAAGAACAAAGATTACTTGACTCTTGCTTCAAGCACGTAACAAAGACCTTCATAAAACTATATATAGTAATACTTATCAGATTTCAAAGGATACAAGATCTAATGTCTGATTTCATGTAGCAATAGAACAAAGGACTCTACTTGCCCCTTCACAAGGGTCAAAAAGCAGCACTTCTACCCACTGTAGCAATTGCCTTATGATAGTCTTTCAAATGTGAAAAGAGGCAAGTGGGACATGATCTCAGAGGAACACTCATAGACTTCCCATCCTCTAGCATTGTAGAGAATGTACATAGTATTTTGCTATATTCCAATAAGCCGTACATCAAGCTTTTCATTGTGTGGCCTATATGGATATGTGCAAGGTCAGTAAGACAAAAATGTAGAGCCCATGCCCTATACTTGGGTAACAGACAATCCTCCTCCTGAGATGTCCATAAATAATAAGATCACCCTTTTCTCTAAGGAAGCTGGTGCTCTCCATCACCCATCACATATTTATCTTTAGGACTCTAGTTTGTATGACCAGATGCCCACAATGGAAGATGAATTTTGATGCCTTCAAAATTATGATATATAACACCTGGAATCCCAATATGTCATATTACAAGGGAAAAACTGAATACAAATATTAAAACTGTTATTCACCGATTGCAGGAATCCCCACAATGGTGAACTCAGATTGACTAAATGCCTGAAGCTGTGGTAAAATCAAAAGTGTACAACAACCACGCCTTCTTAAGGGGCCTTTAAATATACAAAACAGGATTCTTAAAAAAAAAAAAACCTATAATAAAAACATCCAGGCTTGAAAGCTCAAGGACTTCACATTGGAGATAACTCAATCCTTTCGGGCTCATAGCAGCCTAAAAATAGTAATATGCATTAAGGGATCTACATGCACACTGGCAAATCCTACAATGAGATCAAAGAACAGTAACTTTCCTTCACTTTACCCACCACCATCTCTCCCACATTCCCCTATTTCTCTGATTTTTCCCAATCTTTCCTACTTTTCCACACTATGCCAAAGGATATCTATAAAGAGTGCAATAGATCTCTGACTCAGGTCAGAACTCCAATCCTACAAAGAAACGTTCCTAAAGTTACATGCACAAGAGAGTCCAAATAAAACACGTTTCCTCATTTTCATCTTCCATATGCAGATTTTCTTAAAATATATCTACCTACAATCCTAAGCCTCAATAGTTTTCCTCTCTCCCTTTTCAGTCAACTTCTCCAATTTTAGGAAAGCAATATGAAAAAACTCACCCACCCAGTTCTAAAAAAGTGCATCTTCCAAAATGTGAACCGCTGGGAGCACCAAAGAACATGAACACCAAAGATCTGAACTCAAAGCCAGGCTCTGTTACTATTGAGTTGCGTCCTTTCCTAGGCTCACTTTCCCCTTCTCCAAATTAAGGTGATTCATGTTATACAGTCCATGCCTTTCATGCAGTTCCTAGAGTCACCTTATCCCTTACAGTGTTGAGCCTTCCATTTTGTTGTTTTCTGGACCCCATACTCATCCTCCTTCCTTAAGTCACCCTCCTATACCAAGGCCATTTCTTTAACTAGATACACCCTCCTTGTCCTCAGGTACTCACAAACATCACTTGCTCAAAAAAACAAAAAAAAAAAACTCCCTGACCGTTCACTCTCCATACTGCCCTATACTACAGTTGCCCAAGCTAACATCTGTATCCTATCCTGTAGGTACCCAGGTCAGTAGGAAGGGAAATATGTTGTCTTCATAGAAGTTACTGCTTTACATTTAAATGTCTATGCAAAACTGTTTTACAGCCTGTGAACGCCACTGGAGGCACTCAGAAGCATATGTATTCCTGAAATTAAGTCATTAATATCTCCTTTTTAGCAGCTTAGCTAAAGTATGGCCAGCACTCAGCAAGAATGGGGCTTTCCTCAATACAAAAAAAAAAAAATGATTCAAAGAGAGAACTACAATCAATGGCACAGTCAAATGAGGGAGACATTTACAGGTGCATATTGTCTTTCAGGGGATTGTGGAATCACATCCAGTCAATGACTGCCTACATATGGATAAGGTCTTCACCACAAGCCAAATACCAGCCAGTGCCACTGTGATTCTTAAAAGATGATCAAAGAGAAACACAAGGGCCAAGCCATGAGAAATACTCAAGAGAGGCATCCCAGGAATGTTAAATTTCTCTCTTGCTCTTTCTTCAAAAGGTAAATTAAAGTTAAAATCATGTTTGAAATCTACTCTTCCTGCTATACAACCTTGACTACATGTACAAGTGATAACTTATTAAACTTACCCATATTTGTCTAGAGGCTACCTTCGAAGTTCAAATGGCTAATACCAAGATAAAAGATAACTATTGTGACTCTCAGCTTTATGATCCATAGGTCCCACTCCTTTGAACTCCTACCTCTAATACTGAATCTGACATTAGATTGATATAATGCATGAAAAGTTTTACTATATTAATTATCAAGAGCTGTACTAAGGCTTTATATTTAAAATTTCATTTCATCATCACCACACAGAAATGTCAAAAAATAGCCGCCAATGGGCTCAGTGCCCGTAGCTCAGCGGTTAGGGCACCAGCCACACACTGGGGCTGGCAGGTTCAAACCCAGCCAGGGCCTGCTAAACAACAATGACAACAACAACCAAAAAATAGCCGGGCATTGTGGTGGGTGCCTGTAGTCCCAGCTACTTGGAAGGCTGAGGCAAGAGAATCACTTAAGCCCAAGTGTTTGAGGTTGCTGTGAGCTGTAATGCCACAGCACTCTACCAAAGGCAACATAATGAGACTCTGTCTCAAGTAAAAAAAAAAAAGAAAATCTGTGTCCAAAGTGGTACATGCTCATGGCAAGGAAGAGCTGATGGGCTACGAGAGACCTCAGATTCTTCCCACATGAGCCTCTCTGGAGGCTGCTGGAGCATCCTCAACAATTTGGTAGATAATGTCCTGCTGGATGAGTAATCACAGTGAGAAACAGAAAGAACCTATTCTCATTTCATGACCTAGTCACAGAAGTCACAAAACATTACCAAATATCTGTGTGTACATATATACACACAGAGATATACATATATATTCGTTAGAAGTGAGTTCAAACATCTGGCCCATACTTTCAAGAATGGCCAACATTTTTTCTTTTCTGCCACACACTGGAAGAATAAGAATTGTCTTTGGACATGCATTACATACACAAACACTAATGGAAGCTGATGAGAAAAAAAGATCCGTGCATACTTTTTGCAATATCTGATGCTACAGATATGGAAACAGTCCTCAAATAATCTGCATGAAGCCCACATGCCACAGGCTGGACACCCCCATGAGATAATCACATTTATCCTACCATGTCAACTTGTTCACATAGGAAAGGCATTATTCTCTCTTATCTATAGATGAAGAAACTGAGGGTCAGAGAGATCAAATACATTTCCCAAGGCCACAAAGCAAATAGGTATCAGAACTCATATTTGAACCTACAAACAGCTGACCCAAAACCCATGCTCTTAACCTCCATCAGTTTTCTTAAGCAGACATGCCCATGTGTGAAATCAAAGATGCATGTGTCCCAAAGAACGAGTTAATCATCTGTGGAACTGAGGTTAAAGCACATTTTTAAGTTCCCCAGGTGTTGCTGAGATGCATTCCAGGTTTAGAACTAAGTCCTCTGAGCCTGATAGGTTTGTATTATTAATATGGGTGGTTGACTCCAGCTGGATGGTAAGTGCCTTGAGGACAAAGACTCCACTTCAAGCTTCCTTGTGTTAGCACAATGTCTGGCTGAAGGAGGCAGGCACTTTGGAAGTATCAGTAGATAGAAGGATTCTGAGCAGCAAATGACAGCTGCTAGGAGGTTCCAAGGGGATGGAAGGATGCACAGCAGATGGCCAACCTGGATACTTCTGCCAGTAGGCAGAAAGTTTACTTGACTTGGGGCCAGTGCCTGACACACACGGACACTTCCATCCAGCCCAGAGCAAACGGCTGTCAGAAAATAATGCTCAGTATAAAGTATAAGCTTTTTCTCTCAGCTCCCAAGTGGGCTTTTGTTTGGGACCCCTTGTGTAACCAAATCTCCATCATACCCAAAGAATACCAAAGAGTTTGTCACATCCCTAAAAGTAGAAATTTTAGACTCGGCACCTATAGCTCAGCAGCCAGGGCACCAGCCACATACGCCGGAGCTGGCAGGTTGGAACCCAGCCCAGGCCTGTCAAACAATGACAACTACAACCAAAAAATAGCCAGGCATTGTGGCGGGTACCTGTAGTCCTAGTTACTTGGGAGGCTGAGGCAAGAGAATCACTTAAGCCCAAAAGTTTGAGGTTGCTGTGAGCTATGATGTCACAGCACTCTACTAAGGGCAACATAGTGAGACTGTCTCAAAAAAAAAAAAAAAAGTAGAAATTTTAGATTTCTACTAACAGCTGATTTTCCACTAACAAATTTCCACTAACAGCTGACCCCCTTTAGCGCTCTATGTCCCTACTGAAGTCTCTATGATGTGTGTGGAGTAAAGCACTAAGCACTTAAGACCAAGGGTGAAAGAAAGACTTTATCAGCAGTATGTCCACCTAAAGTCTTGCTTGCCCCTGGCTGGCAGGGCGGGGGGGGGGGGGACACCTGAGCACTGGGTTACCTTGGAATAGGTACTAGAAGAACTGAAAGTGAGGGAGGCCTTATACTACCAACAGATGTAAGCTGCTGTTGACTGCTCAAATAAAGTGCTCTTCTAGATCTGAGATTGGTGTTTTCTTGCAATTTGAACAGACTTATTTTATTGAGAAAACAACTTTTACCAGCACTTTCTCTTATAGGTTTGAACCTAATATATTTATCTTCTCAAAAAAAAAAAATCAGTATTTCACGGCAGCACCTATGGCATATGTGGCTCAATGGGTAGGCCAACGGCCCCATATACTGAGTGTGGCGGGTTAGAACCCAGCCCCAGCCAAACTGCAACAAGAAATAGCCGGGTGTTATGGCGGGTGCCTGTAGTCCGAGCTACTCAGGAGGCTGAGGCAAGAGAATCGCCTAAGCCCAGGAGCTGGAGGTTGTGACCTGTGATGCCACAGCACTCTACCAAGGGCAATAAAGAAAGACTCTGTCTCTACAAAAAAAAAAAAAAAAAATCAGTATTTCAGATATAATTTTCACTTTTCCAAAACTATTTTTCTACTTTTAGAGATGTAAGCATATTATAAATAACCCTGTGAAGGTACAGGATATAACGTTTTGCTACCATCTAGTGGAACCACTAAACTTTACACTGATACATTTTTTTGCTTTTACATAGCATAGGGCCAGACAAAGTTGTCTGGGATTTCTCACCCATGGGAAGGTGCCATGTGTTCCTAGAGAGCCTTCACTGTGTACAGTGAAATCATGCTTATGTAACTGCTGCTTGGCACCTTGCCGCTATTGATCCCCCTGGGTATAAAGGTGTACAGGACCTTCCGTTTGCATGGATGACAGATTGTGGGCTGCAGACTTTCTGTGTAGCTCAGCTCCCCAGCTGCCAAGAACTGGATAAGGGCAGACCTCTCATGTGTAGCAGCCTGTATAGCCCATGGCTAGAATGAGTGATAATTATAAGAAATAATAATTTCTGTTTAGCTCAATAATGGAACACCTTGGTGAAAAGGGCATGGAAAGGGATTTAGCTCTCCTAACAAGCATGAGAGCTCACGAGATGAGAGCATTGGTTAATTGGCAGTCTCTACACCTGTGGTGTTGAGAGGCACGAGATCAGCCTTATATTAGGCTGGAGGAGAAGGCAGTTGAGAGCATGCGCATTCTATCACAGACCTGCTTACTCTGACTCTGTCTCCTCTTCTGCCTGCGGAACGCCAGCACGGTGTCTCTCTACTGAAGATTACCAAGCTCTGCTAAAGACTATCTATTCCAAGACTGCTTTATTCTAAGACTCTCTCTCTCCTGCTGAAGTAGATAACCCTCAGACACCAAAGAGAAACTGTTCCTGAGCAAGGCAGCTTAGCAGTCCACGTCCGGAACCTACTTAAGTCAGGCCCAAGACCTGGCCAATCCCGGGCCTTGACAAGCGGTGGCAGAAGTGGGATGTGACACACCTGCCTTCCAGTGCCTGACTCATTCTCTGGTATGTCTGAATCAGAACAGTTGCATTACATATAGTCATCCTACTACATCATTACCTTCACCCATCACCAAGAAACACCCCTAAAGAAACAACAAGAGTGGCTCTGCACCTGTATAGCTCAAGCGGCTAAGGCCCAGCCACGTACACCAGAGCTGGCGGATTGGAATCCAGCCCAGGCCTGCCAAACAACAATGACAACTACAACCAAAAAATGGTCAGGCGTTGTGGCGGGCACCTGTAGTCCC
>NW_003852446.1:9039112-9043400 GCF_000181295.1 Otolemur garnettii
TGAGCCCAGGAGTTGGAGGTTGCTGTGAGCTGTGATGCCACAGTACTCTACCTAGGGCAACAGCTTGAGGCTCTGTCTTTAAAAAAAAAAAAAAAAGAGCACAATGTAAGGGTATATGGCTTACTTACTAGGTGTAGGACACAACTACAATACCTAACAAATACAAACATTGTAACCTAATTGTTTGTACCCTCACATTAATCTAAAATTTAGAAGAAGAAAACAGCAAGATAAATCCCTGGTGCCTATTTTGATCAGTCTTATCCCTTTTGGTGCTCTGCAATGAATACTATCTCCCTATACCTGTGAACTGAGCTTACAATAGACTCCAGTAGCATAAAGTTTACATATCAATAAAAATAACTTGGGGCCAGGCACAGTGGCTCACATCTATAATCCTAGCTCTGGGATTATACTCTGGGAGACCAAGGCCAGTGGATAGCTTGAGCTCACGAGTTCAAGACCAGCCTGAGCAAAAGCGAGACCCAGCAGCACCTGTGGCTCAAGGAGTAGGGCGCCGCCCCTATATGCCAGAGGTGGTGGGTTCAAACCCAGCCCCAGCCAAAAACTGCAAAAAAAAACAAAAACAAAAAGTGAGACTCCATTCTCTACTAAAATAAAAAAAAAAAAAATAGAAAAACTGAGGCAAGAGGATCGCTTGAGCCCACAAGTTGGATGGAGGTTGTTACGAGCTATGCCGCCATGGCACTCTACCCAGCACAACAGTTTGAGACTCTGTCTCAAAAAAAATAAATAACTTGGATATTTAGAGTTATTAATAGAGGATGAGAGAAAAAACAAAAAGAACTATAATAAATCCAGCACTGCAATATGATAACCCTTCAGACTCCTCTGTTCTGAGGACATTAAGGTCAGCTAATAGAGAGAGGGCATCTCCAATACTTCTCTAATCCAGTTCAAATCTGATTAAAACACTAACCAAACCATACTGCTATCTGCTATGTAATAAAGCTACCTGGGGGAGAGAAGGCTAGTTACTGGCATTCATATTCCCCTTCTTTCACAGAATTAGAAGTTTTACCTGAGCACATAGCCACGCCCCTGCCTCAGACCTTAGCCCCTTACCTCTGCTCCTCCTCCGAGGGCAGCGGTTGTCAACCTGTGGGTCACGACCCACAGGAACTGTATTAAAGGGTCACGAAATTAGGAAGGTTGAGAACCACTGTCCTAGGGCTATACATGATGGTGAGCAATCCCTGAATGTGTGAAGGAAGACAACAGTCTAACATGGCAGAGTAACAAGATAGTAACTCAAAACCAGCCCTATAGTTCCCCATCCAAAATTCTACGTGAGAGAGAAATGAACAAGTGGAGTTGTAGACTTTCTATGTAGTTCCACTCCCCCAGCTGACAGGAGTTGGATAGGGGCGCCTATGCAGCTCCACCAGAGTGTCCTTTAACCCTAGCCCCCTAGCCATATTCTTTAGTTTGGGATTTTTTGATACTTCCAAATCTCATGCTGAAATCTGATCTCCAATGCTGGAGATAATGAGACCTAATAGGAGATGTTTGGGTCATGGAGTAGATTCCTCATGAGTGGCTCGGTGCTGTTCTTACGGTAATAATTAAGTTCTCACTCTGTTAGTTCCCAGGGGAACTGGTTATTAAAGAGACTGGCACCTCTCCCTCCATGTTATCTCTATACATACCAGCTCCCCCATCGCCTTCTGCCATGAGTGGAAGTAGTTTGAAGCCCTCACCAGAAGCAGATGATGCCAGTGCCATGCTTCTTGCACAGCTTACAGAACACTGAGCCAAATAAACTTCTTGCTGTATAAATTACCCAGACTCAGGTGTTCCTTTATAGCAACTCTAAACAAACTGAGACACTATAGGAGAGCCCTTGGCTGAAGGCTGTATAATGCCACTGCTCCAGAGAGGGAACTCATGCTGGTTCCTACACAATCCCTGAGTCCTACACAGTTGCAAAACAGCACCATTTTGACAGCCCAATCCCTACCAGACAGCATCCTCCTCTGGGGCCAGAGGGTAGAATGACGGTTAACAGTCTGGGAAAGGCAGCAGGGCACAGTGGACATACCTATAGTGCTGGCTACTGAGAAGGATGAGGCAGAGGGATTACTTGAGCCCAGGGGTTCAAGGTTATACTGAGCTATGATCACACTTCTATGCAACTGCACTCTAGACTAAGTAACAGAGCAAGATCCTGTCTCTTAATAAAAAATTTTTTAAAAAGTACCTCCATTCTTGGAAAAGGCTGGCCAAATACCTTCTAAGACAGGAGATGATAATTTTTGCAAACCAGCGCAAAGGAGAACAAATGAGAGTGGGAATGGTGGGGAATGAGGAAATAAGACACACAAGAGACATACACAAAAGACAAAGATGGAATCAGCAAGACTTGAGTGGCTAAGACTGAAGCCAGCACTGAATGGTAGTTCTGCCTGTATTTATATAGCATCTTAAACAAAGCTACTAAATGACATAAATCAAGCTAAATGACATGTACCAAGTACATGGGGTAAAGATTAACTTTAAAGAGGAAAAGCTGCATGTGCTTGCTGGCAAGATAAAAAGGAAAGTCACATCTGCTATGTGACTTCTGGCAGAGTAGAAAATAATGTTTGTTGTTAAAGGAGGAGAAGCACCTGGGGATCATTCCCTGAACACTGTCCCAAGCTGTGAGAGCCCTGACACCTCATAGCCTGTCCTCCACAGATAATGTCACACTTCACAACTACAGCGTATCATCTGTAAGTTGCATTTTTCCCTCTGGGAGCAAGGAGTGAGCACTCAGTACTTGTGAAAGTGCAATTGCTCCAGCCAGGGGCCTAGAGACCACTAGGGTAGACAAAACGCTCAAGGTGCTTCCATTGCCTAGCACACAAACCAGACTCCTGGACTGCCATGGAGACCATAGAGTCTGGAGGACTGACATGTTGCTATATGAATAGAAGGAATATAAACATGAGAAAATGGTGTTCACCAAAATGAAGCATTACCCACAATGGTCAGCCACATTGACTGAAACTATATTGCATGAAACTGTAATTAAGGAGTCTTAATTTACAAAATGGGCACCCTGAGATAATCCACAATACTAAACACCCAGGTTTAAAAATGTTAAAAATGTATGGACAACATCATCACCCCGAATAAACTCTAAGAACAACCAGGTGGATTTGGAGCCAGAGAAACATGGTAAGTCACACATGTGGGGTATCTGCGTACACCCTGGCAATTCCTGTAGGAGGCACCTATGAGAAATACTTTGCCAATAAGAGATTGGGGAAGGGATTTAATATCACTGACTCTAGTTAGTGAGACACACAACAGCATGGAAGTATGTACATCATTAGTTCACAGTCTCCACACCTGTGGCATAGGCGACCATGGGATTACTTCTATAAACAGCTTCAGGAGAAGTTAGCCAGGGCTCCTCCTTTGGCTCCACTTCTTGCTCGGAGAATGCCTGATCGGCACTCCCCTACTAAGACTGCTGTTGAGAGACTGCTGCTGAGATACTCACTCCTCTTAATATTGACCGTGACTTCTAAGGTGCTTTGGCACCCAAGACCTGAATAAGACCTACCCCGAGTAAGCTGGCAAAGCAGCCTGTGTCCGGACAGTTGAGTGGGCCAAGGCCCTGGGTCGGGGCAGAGACACGACATCACAGTTCCTGACAAACTCCTACAAAAATGAGATAAAGGGACACTAGACTGCCTCTACCACAACTTCCTAATATTCTTCCCTGGCCCCTTTTTCTCTTTATCTGTCATATTCCTCTTTTTCATTACTTCTTCCTGCTTTTCTCTTCTCATTCATTACACAAAAGAGTATCTATAAGGAATGCTGTGGGTCTGTGACTCAGGTCAGAGGCCTAATCCTACAAGACTTTTTTAGGACCCTGGGCCTCAACTAGGCTGTCCTCCCTTCCTTTTCATAATCAACTTCTCCCATTTACAAATTATAAATCTCTCAGAATGAAAAAAATACTTGTGACTCTTTGCAACCTTCTATTATAAAACCATTCCTTTAGTATGCTACCAACAGCACAAGCAACCAAAGAAAAAAAAATTGAATTGGAAATCATCAAAATTAAACCTTTTTCTTTCAAAGGACAGTATCAAAAGATTGAAAAAATAATCCACAAAATGAGAAAATAGGGCGGCACCTGTGGCTCAGTAAGTAGGGCATCAGCCCCATATACGGAGGGTGGTGGGTTTGAACCCGGACCAGGCCAAACTGCAACAGAAAAATAGCTAGGCATTGTGGCAGGCACCTGTAGTCCCAGCTACTCAGGAGG
>NW_003852446.1:9043533-9089767 GCF_000181295.1 Otolemur garnettii
ATTTCCAAATCACTTATCTGATAAGGTTGTAGTATCCAAAATAAACTCTACAATCCAAAGACAACCCAACTTAAAAATGGGAAAACATATAAATAGATATTTCCCCCAGGAAGATATACAAAAGGCCAAAATCCACGTGAAAATATGCTCAATATCATTAGTCATTAGGTAATGCAAAACAAAACCACAATGAGTTTTCACAAGATGGCACCAAAGGCGAAGGGGGAAGCTCCTGCCCCTCCCAAAGCCAAAGCAATGGCATTGAAAGCCAAGAAGGCAGTGCTAAAAGGCATCCATAGTCACAAAAAAAAAAAAAAATCCATACATCACCCACCTTCCAGCAGCCAAAAACTCTGAGGCTCCAGAGGCAGCGCAAATATCCTTGGAAGAGCACCCCCAGGAGAAACGAGCTTGACCACTATGTCATCATCAAGTTCCCCCTGACCACTGAGTCTGCCATGAAAAAGACAGAAGACAACAACACACTGTGTTCATTGTGGATGTCAAAGCCAACAAGGACCAGATCAAATAGGCTGTGAAGATGCTCTATGACAATGATGTTGCCAAGGTCAACAACCTAATCAGGCCTGATGGCAAGAAGAAGGCATATGTTCAACTGGCTCTGGATGTTGCCAGTGAAATTAGGATCACCTAAACCAAGTCCAGCTGGCTAATTCTAAATACACATCTTTTCACTGTAAGAAAAAAACAACAACAATGATATACCCCACCACACCTAGTAGGATGACTGTCATTAAAAACAAGGGCAGTAACAACTGCTGACAAGGATTTGGAATAATGAAAACTCTCATACATTGCTGGGATTCAATGGTACAGTTGTGGTGGAAAATACTTGGCTCAAAAAGTCAAACACAGGCAGTGCTGCCAACACCCCGGTGGAGACACTGAGGTTAACATCAGATTTGAAATATTTAAAGTGGATATAAAACTATTTTAGCAATGCAGACAATTAAGTGCATTGTGGTAAGCGATGGTGCTACTGGTAAAACATGTCTCCTGATATCCTACACAACAAACAAATTTTCACTGATTATGTTCCAACTGTTTTTGACAACTATGCAGTCACAGTTATAATTGATGGAGAGCCATACATTTTTGGACTTTTTGATACTGCAGGGCAAGAGGATTATGACAGATTATAAGCAAGCACTGAGTTATCCACAGATGTTATTTCTAGTCTGTTTTTCAGTGGTCTCTCCATCCTCATTTGAAAATGCGAAAGAAAAGTGGTTGCCTGAGATAACCCACCATTGTCTAAAGACTCCTTTCTTTCTTATTGAGACCCAAATTGGTCTCAGAGATGACCCTTCTCCTATTGAAAAACTTTCCAAGACAAACAGAAGCCTATCACTCCACAGAATGGTGAAAAGCTGGCCCATGACCTGAAGGCTGTCAAGTACCACGTTTCCCCAAAAATAAGACCTACCCAAAAAATAAGCCCTAGCAGGATTTCTATGCATTTGTTAAATATAAGCTCTACCCTGATAATAAGACCTAGCGTATCTACATAGCCACGCCACGCATTTTGGCGCAGACCAGTAAGGAAGACTGGAGTGCCTTTTATCTGCCACAGCTCCTTTCTCCAAGCCATTCGCACTTGCACGGGTGCACAGGCAGAAATCGCATCACTCCTTTCTCCTAGCTGTTCACACATGCACAGATGCGCATGTGGTAACCGTAGTCACAAGAATCCTATTGCACACCTGCGGATGGCTAGGGGAAAGGAGTTCATGCATCACCAGCGCCAGCCCCACCAACAAGGTCGGGTCCCCTGTCAGTTTCCGGCCATCCTGTGCACGCTGAGGCTTCAGGTGGAGATGGAGACATAGAACCTGCAGGTCTCCACAGTGAAAGTCTCCACAGTGAAATGAGGAGCAGGACACTCTGCTTTTTTACCATATTGTATGTCCCTAGGGGGAAGAAGGAAAGATGTGGCTGCTATTTTACCCAGCATCAGTCCAGCAACAGTCTGTGAGCCTCTCTCAACCCACAAAAACACCAGTAAAGCTGCTGGTCCCCAGCACTGACGAGCAAAAATCTGTGGGCCTCTCACCCACCCCCCAAAAAAACAACAGGGTAGAGGGGGAAAGGTTCAACAAGCAGTCTGCTACTGAGCCCAGAGAGATCATCTCAGCTCCACTGTGCAGATTGGACCCAGTGCTCACTGGATCCCAAATACGGTAAATAATTCAGCCCTTACACACGAGCTTTGCTGGGCTATCTCTGCTTTTCCTGAGTATCTGTACCCACGAACAAGATGAGTGCAAAAGAGCGAGCTTTTCTGTTGAGTACAAGAAAGGAATTGTTGAGGACTCCCAGGGCAAGCATCTTACAGCCTTCTGCAAAGAGAAGTTTGATATCCGAATGGTCCAAAAATGGCAGGCAGAATACCATAACCTCAATCTACATATGGACAGAGTAAATGCTAAGAAGCACAAGCGTAGTTCGGGTTGGCAACCTTTATTTCCTGAGCTTGAAAACATAATCTGTGAATGGATCGCTGACAGAAGAGCAAAGGCTTTGGTTGTGCACAGGGCTGACATTCAAGCATTTGCCCTTGCAATGGCACCACAGTTCAAAATATCCCCAGAATTCAAAGCATCACAACACTGGCTGGATGGCTTCCTTCAGTGATACGAACTGTCTCAACAACACTGTCTAAGTTGGAAGATGCAGAAGTTATTAAGCGAGCACTTGTATTCAAGTCTTATGTTGATGGCATTGACTTTTCTAAATACCAACCTTGCAACATGATTACTATGGATGAAACTGCAGTGTTTATGGGTCAAGGAGCCCAAACAGCAATCGAACAGAGGGGTGCCTCCTCAATCTACGTTCTCTCCACTGATCACAAAAGTCCACATGTTACCTGTATTTTGGCCATTTGTCTGGATGTAAAGAAATCTACACCTCTTATCATCATCACTAAGGGCAAGAAAGATAAGATTGAACGTGTTTCTGGCATTTATGTTCTTGAAACAAAAAAAGCCTGGGGCACACAAGATAAGGAAATGGCTTGATTTAATGCTGCCACTTGTTTTGCTAAGTGGCCAAAGAGGTCTGCTAGTCTGGGATTCAGCCAGCACTCACCCTGCTAAAGACATGAAGAACTTCCTTGCAGAGAGAAAAATAGATCAAATAATGATTCCTGCAGGAATGACTGCCTATGTGCAGACTCTTGATGTTGTAACAAACGAGTCATTCGAAGACCATTTGCATACAGAAATTAATGACTACATTGAAAATAGAATGACAAGAAATCAGTGTGGAAACTTTGTGAAGCCAAACCTGCAAGAGGTCATGACTTGGGTGAAGAATTCATAGAATAAAGTAACTGACAGTGTTGTTGCCAATGTACTCCGAGCAGGTTACATGGATAAGAGCTGCTCATTTAATGAGAGCTCTACTGCTTGACATGAAAAGATTGGGGCCGATGGTTCTAAAGGAAATAAGAGTCGCAAGAAATTCAGGATGGAATTCCGGGTCTGGAGAGTTACAACGATGTTCCAAAAGAAGATGACTTAACTGTATTTGAATAAATTTAGACTGTTGTATTATACTTAATAAAAATAAGACACCCCCTGAAAATAAGCCCTATTATATCTTCTCGAGAAAAAATAAATATAAGACAGTGTCTTATTTTTGAGTAAACACGGTATGTGGCATGTTCTGCACTTACACAGAAAGGCCTAAAGAATGTATTTGATGAAGCAATATTGGCTTCCCTGGAACCTTCAGAACCAAAGAAGAGCCACAGGTGTGTGCTGCTATGCAGGTATGTGCTGCTCTGAACATCTCGCCAGAGCCCTTTCTGCACAACTGGTGTCATCATACCAATAGCAATGTTTAAATCAAATTAAAGATTAAAAATAAAAATTCATTTTTGCAATAATAACAAATGCTCGGCACCTACCCACATGCACTCGTGTCAGACAAGGTCCCTAGGTATGGTCCCCCTCTTTCCCCTCCCAGGTACTAGTTAATTTTGAGTAATTGTATATCGTCAGAAAAGTGATCAGAACTATTTTCTGTTTTGTTGTTTCAAAAAAAAATTTTTTAAAGCAAGGCATGCTTGTGATGACTCTGTTAACAGACTAATTTGAATTGTTGAAGCTTCTACCTGGTTCCACTCTAGAGAGTCATCTGGGACACCTTAGTGTTCTTTTTTGTTACCTCTGTTTTGGGGGGTAGTGTGTGTGGGGTTTGTTTTTCAGTCTTGTTTTTTTTAATTCATTAACCAGGGGATAGCCCTTAGGGGAGATGGATGGATTGATTCCACATTCCAGATCTAGTTTAGAAAACATGTTCCCTATTTGGTGCTCTTAAGAGGGAGTATAGAAAATGCCTCATTTAATAACATACTCCTTTTTGAAAGTTGCCTTTTCTCTTCACCCTTGAGTAGATCCAGTATTTGATGAAACTCATGAAAGTGGGTGGAACCTGTCTTGCCCCTGCTCTTTTCTAGGATACACTATGTGACTATGACTTTCAAAGAAATTTGTTTGCCATTTGCTAATTTTTTTGGAAGTTAATTTCTAACTTCTTTCACTGATAAATGAAGAAAAGTATTGCACCTTTGAAATACACCAAATGGATTGAGTTCAAAATTTCTTTTCCTGTCCAAATAAATAAATAAATAAAAGTCAAACACAGGGTTAGCCATATGGTACAGCAATTCCAGTCTAGGTATATGCTGAAAAGAATTAAAAACATATGCTGACTTGGCACCCATAGCACAATGGTTACAGTGTCAGCCATATACACTAAGGCTGGTGGGTTTGAACCCAGCTTAGGCCAGCTAAACAACAATGACAACTTCAACAAAAAATAGTTGGGCATTGTGGTACGCACCTATAGTCACAGCTACGTGGGAGGCTGTGGCAAGAAAATTGCTTAAGGGGCTTGGCGCCTATGGCTCAAGTGGCTAAGGTGCCAGCCACATACACCCAAGGTGGCAGATTCAAATCCAGCCCGGGCCCGCCAAACAACAATGATGGCTGCAACCAAAAAATAGCTGGGCATTGTGCCGGCGCCTGTGGTCCCAGCTACTTGGGAGGTGGAGGCAGGAGACTAGCTTGAGCCCAGGAGTTGGAGGTTGCTGTGAGCTTTGATGTCATGGCACTCTACCCAGGGGGACAGCTTGAGCCTCTGTCTCAAAAAAAAAAAAAAAAAAGAAAGAAAATTGCTTAAGCCTAAGAGTTTGAGGTTGCTGTGAGCTGTGATGCCACAGCACTCTGAGGGTGACATAATGAGACTCTTGTCTCAAAAAAAAATATGCTTACACAGAAACTTATCCTCAAATATTTACAGCAGCTTTAGTCGTAATAGGCAAAATATGGGAACAATCCAAATGTCCATCAGCTGATCAATGTGCAAACAAAATGTGCTATAAGTTTACAATATATTATTTTTTACCCATAAAAAAGAATGAAGTATTGACATGTACTACAACATGGATGAACCTTGAAACATTATGCTGCATGAAAGCAGCTATCCTCAAAACACCATATGATTCCATTTATAGGAAATATCCACAATAGGCAACTCCATAGAGTCAGATAGTAGATTAATGGTTATTAGGTAACAGGGAGTAGGAGACACCAAAAGGGGCTGCTAAAAGGTGTGGGATATCATCTGCAGTGATAAAAATATTATGGAATGAGAGAGTGGTAATCACTGAGTAACTGTGGAAATACTAAAAGTAACTTGAAAATGGCGGTTTATGTATAGTATGAATTCTATTTCAAAAAACAATTAAAATTATTAAACAATAAGAAACATTTATCAAACTTACAGTTTGTGTGAGTCACAAATTCAGGAATGACAGAGCTAGGAGGTTCTGGCCCACCATCTTCTGAGGCTGTAGTCAAGATGTCAGCCAGAGCTGCAGTCAGTGGAATCCACTAGAACCAGAAGATCTGCTTCCAAAATGGTTTCTTCCCACATGGGTCTCTCCAGAAAACACTGGAATGTCTTTAAGATGTGGAAGATGATTTCTCATAGAATAAGGGAGGGACAAATATTGCTCCCCCACGCTCAAGAAAATAACAAAAGTTTTCAGAAACCTAGACTATTTGAGAGCCCATGGCAGGAAACTGTAACACATGATGACTTCTCAGCTAGGCACAACCTATATTTCCAATAATTTTTACATAGCCCTTTAAATATGAAAGAAAAAAGGCTCCTTGAAAAAAAACACTGATCTAAAAATCCCTGATTAAAAGGTGGGAAAGAAATTCACCCTGGAGATGATCTTCTTAGAACAAGGAGATAACTAACTCAGAGAAAGCTTAAGCAGGCATACAAGTGGCAGGGTCTGCTTGTACCCTAACAACTCACAGAAAAATAGGAAGAAGGGATACTGGCCTTATCTCTTCTCTACAGCTCCCCATTCCATAGTTTTCTTTCCAAGCCCACTTTTCCTCCATTTCTTAATTATCTCTTTTTTTCTTTGTTTTCCCCTCTCCTTTCCCTTCTTCTCCCTTTCCTCAACCATTTTCCCAAAGACCATAATGGGTCAAGGCCCCAGTGGTACAAAACTTTCCTAGGGCAACCTAGGGTCATAGAGTTTCATTGTAACCCACTTCCCCATTCTCATCTTTCTCTCTCTCTCTCTCTCTTTTTTGAGACTCTCACTCTGTGCCCTGGGTAAAGTGACATGGCATCACAGGTCACAGCAAACACAAACTCTCAAACTCCAGGGCTCACGCAATCCTTCTTGCTTTAGCCTCCTAAGTAGCTGGGACTACAGGCGCCCACCACAACATCCAGCTTGTTTTTCTATTTTTTTTAATAGAGACAGGATATCTCTCTTGCTCAGACTGGTCTCGAACTCCTGAACTCAAGCCATCTACCCACCTTGGTCTCCCAGAATGCTAGGATTACAGGTTTGAGCCACCATGCCTGGTCCTCATCTTTTTTATGTATAGGGTTTCATAAAATATATACACCTGCAAATAACCTGGGCCTTAACAAAGATCTCCTACCTCCCCTTAATGATCAGGTTCTCATTAACATTCTCAATAGTTATTTACTGGGAATATAGCATGTATCAGACATTCTAATTGTTACTGAGAATACTGCTATGAGCAAAACAGACAAAACTCTATCACTGAGCCTAATGAACATTTATCACATAATCACAGAAATGTACAATTACTAACTTAGATGAATACTCTAAAGGAAAAAGAAATGCAAAAATGATCAAGTTCTCACATTTTACAAAAGAAACACAAAATACTCATCCCTCTCAAATCTGAAAATAATGCATTGCAAAAAAAAAAAAATAGATCACTGGAACAATGAGGAATCTGGAGGCTGAACATCTGAGCTCAAAGCCAGGTTCTGCCAATTTCTAGCATGGTATCCTTTCCTAGGCTCAAGTTTCCTCCTCTCTAAATTAAGAGGGTGATTCACGTCACATAGTCCCTGGATTTCACCCAGATCCTGGGGTTCACTTTATCCCTGCCAATGTCAAGACTTCTATTCTATTGTTTTCTGGACTCCTAGGATGCCCATCCCACTTTCCTAAACCACCTACCTCTACTCAGAACGTGTCTTCATTTAGTTACACCCTCTTCATCTTCACAGGCTCAAACATCACTTCTTAGGAAAATCTTCCCTTACTATTTACCCACCTTCATGATGACCCAGGCTAACGCCTATGCTGTAGGCCCACAGAAGCCTACAATTTCCCTTTACTGCACTTACCAGTTTACATTTAAACTTACGTGTTTTTTTGAGATAGGGTATCTGCTGCCCTGGCTAGAGTGTGGTGGCATCATCATAGCTCAGTGGAACCTCAAACTCCTGGGCTCAATGGATTCTCCCACCTCAGTCTCCTGAGCAGCTGGGACTACAGTCATGCACCAACATTCTCGGCTAAGTTTTCTATGTTTGGCAGCTATAAAGTGTTACTCTTGCTCAATATGGTCTCATACTCCTAACTCATGTCATCCTCCCACCTTGGCCTCCCAAAGTGCTCAAATTATAGGCATGAACCACACTATGCCTGGCCTACATTGAAAAGTGTGACTGTTGACTTCATATCCATGTCACTGTAATTTTAGCTTAAAAATGGCTGGAATGGAGCAGCACTTGTAGCTCAGTGGGTAGGGTGCCGGCCCCATATACCTAAGTTTGAACTCGGCCCCAGCCAAACTGCAACGAAAAAAATAGCTGGGCACTGTCGCAAGTGCCTATGGTCCCAGCTATTTGGGAGGCTGAGGCAAAAGAATTGCCTAAGCCCAGGAGTTGGAGGTTGCTGTGAGCTGTGATGCCATAGCACTCTATCAAGGGCAATAAAGTGAGACTCTGTCTCTAAAAAAAAAAAAATGGCTGGAATGTGTCCATTTTGTTTTTAATGGCTCCTAAAGATAGTGTCTAGTACATAACAGGTACTTAAGAAGTATTTCTGAAATTAAGCAACTAATCTAGGATCCATTTTAGCAGCTATATTTCTATGAGTATTACCAGGATGTACCATGAAAAGATGATGTTTCAATTGAAGAATAAAAGGAGAAATGACAATGTTGGGCAGTGGGACAGGTGTATGCTATGAGAAAGACATTTGGGGATATAAGGCCTGTCTGACAGCCATAGCCTTGATTTTTTTTTTTTACAGTTTTTGGCCGGGGCTGGGTTTGAACCCATCGCCTCAGGCATATGGAGCCAGTGCCCTATTCCTTTGAGCCACAGGTGCTGTCCATACCCTTGATTTTTTTAAAAAGTGTCTTTTTGAGCCAGGGTCTTGTTCTGTCTCACAAGATGGAGTACATTTGGCTTAATCATGGCTCAATACAGCCTTAAAGTCCTGGCCTCAAGTGATCCTCCTGCCTCAGCCTCCAGAATAACAAGGACTATCAGTGCATGTCATTATAACTGGCTATTTTTTCTTATTTTTTTGTAAAGCCAGGGTCTCACTATGTTACCAGGCTACTCTTGAACTCCTAGCCTCAAGCAATCCTCCCTCCTCAGCCTCCCAAAGTGTAGTGGATTACAGGCATGAGCCATGATGCCCAGCCAATTTTTTAGAGAAGTTTTTTTTTTTTTAATTGAGACAGAGTTTCACTTTGTCACCCTCAGCAGAGTGCCAGGGTGTCATAACTCACAGCAACCTCTAGCTCTTGGGGTCAAGCCATTCTTTTGCCTCAGCCTCCCTAGTAGCTGGGACTACAGGCTACTTTTTTTTGTTTGTTTAGCAGGCCTGGGCCAGGTTCAAACCCACCAGCCCCGGAGCATGTGGCCAGCACCCTAACCATTAAGCTACGGACACTACCCCCTTACTTTTTTTTTTAAGATTTAAAAGTTTTAAGATTTTGTAAAGATTATTATAGAAAAACACAAGTCTCCAGCTTGTGAAAAATGCTTAAGAGAATGTTCCAGTCATTGGATGCTGTTATTCATTCTAACTTAGATAAATTAAAGTGAAAATCATGCTTATAATTTGCCCTGATCCCATCCTTTGAACCCTGCCTACATGTACCAATGATAAAGCACCAGAACTTTTCCATATTGGCCTAAGGGCTACATTCAACATACACACCATCTAGGCAACTGCTCATCATTCTCTGCTTCATGAGCATTTGCTGAACACCCTAGTACTACTTTTGAATGACTACTTTTAAAACTGATTCTAATATTTTCTAATATGAATTAGAAGAGTAACAGTGTTTTTATAGGAAACTGTACCAAGACTTTACCTTTTAGGTCTAAAACAACAATAAATATTTCTTAAACTCACAGTTTGTATGGGTCACATATTCAAAAATAGTTGAGCAGGGAGGTTCTTCTGACCCAGGGCATCTCATGAGGCTATAGGCAAGATATCAGCTGGGCTGCAACATCAGCATCGACCTGAGCTGGAAGATCTACTTCTAAGGAGGTGCAGTCACAAGCCTGGCAAGGTAGTGCCGGTAGTTCAAGGGAGGCTTCAGTTTCTTCCCACATGAGTCTCTCCAGAGGCTGTCTTAATGCCCTCACAACTTGGTTAATGACTTATCCTGCAATGAGAAAGGAGCAAATGTTGCTTCCCCATTACCTCAAGCAAATGACAAAAGCTTATGAAAGCTTTGCTTGTAGCTCCTGTAGGTTAAGGATCACAGGGACTAGTGTCTGACACACAAATCTATAGACTGGAGGTATAAAAACTTGCAGAAGGGACAATAAAATGTCAGCCTTGAATGTAAATTGAACTGCCAGCAAATGCAGAAAAATATGTGTTTTCAAAGAATAAATGTGGATCCCACAGAATAGAATGGTCTGAGATACTCTTAAAAGTAAAAGGAGCTAAGTGTGCCACCCAGAGAGGAGGAAGGATTCCAACACAGGGGTAGGGCACAAAAGGCCTAGGGACTAAGGGGGAGTCTAAGTGGCCAGTCAGGGGTAAAATACTGGAAATGGCAGGAGCCTGCACTTGGGGTTCCCCCCAAGGAACCTACAAATGTCCCCAGGACAGTATCAGACAGGGATTTCCTCCTTTTCGCCAACCCCCAAGGCAATATTGCAACTTTGCCAACTATACACGTGTATGCCCTTCTCCATAATTCTCACTTTATGGGTTCCCACTATAGATTAGAAACAGTGTGTGATCAAGTCAAGTTAATACACAGTCACTTATGTGACCACTAATATTTATGATCTTCACTGTAATTTTAGCTTGATAATAGCAGAAACATCTGTTTTGTTGCTGCTTCCTTCAAGGACAATGGCTGGCATATAGTAGGTACTTGAAAAGTGTCCTTATCTCTATCTCACATCATATACAAAAATGAATTCAAATGGATCAAACATTTAAATTTTTAAAACCTGTAACTATAAAACTCTCAGAAGGAAACATGGGATGTATTTTTATGACCTTGAATTAACCAAGAGCTGCTTAAATATGTTAAAAACAGAAGCAACAAAAAAAATAGATAACTTGGACTTCATCGAAATAAAACCTTTTGGCATCAAGGCCACCAACAAGAAAGTAAAAAGACAACCCACAGAATGAGAGAAAATATGTGCAAATCATACATCTAATAAGGATCTAGTGCCCAAAATAGATAAAGAACACTTACAACTCAATGACAAAAAGAAAAACAAACCAATTATTAAATAGGCAGAAGACTGAAGTAAACTTTTCTCCAAAGATGATATATAGCCCGGGTGTGGCGGCTCATACCTGTAATCCCAGCACTCTGGGAGGTTGAGGTGCGTAGAATATTTGAGCTCAGGAGCTCAACCCAAGCAAGAGCAAGAGCCCGTCTCTACTAAAATAGAAAAATTAGCCAGGTATTGTGGCAGGCATCTGTAGTCCCAGCTACTTGGGAGGGTGAGACAAGAGGATTGCTTGAGCCCAAGACTTTGAAGTTGCTATGAGGTATGATACCATTGCACTCTACTCAGGGCAACATAGATTCTATCTCAAAAAAAAAAAAAAAAAAAGATGATATAAAAATGGCCAAAAAATACATAAAAAGATGCTCAACATCGTTAGTCATTTAGAAAATGTAAATCAAAACCACAAGGAGATGGCTCGGCACCCAGACCTGGTGGGTTCAAATCCAGCCCAGGCCTGCCAACAACAATGACAACTACAACAAAAAAATAACCGGGCATTGTGGCAGGCTCCTATAGTCCCAGCTACTTAGGAGGTTGAGGTAAGAGAATTGCTTAAGCCCAAGAGTTTAAGGCTGCTGTGAGCTGTGATGCCACAGCACTCTACCCAAGGCAACAGCTTGAGACTCTGTCTCAAAAAAAAAAAAAAAAAAAAACCACAAGGAGATATAACCTCACATCCATTAGGATGACTATAACCGAAAAAATGGATAATAACCGTTGAAGAGGATGTACAGAAATTTGAACCTCCACATATGGCTGGTGTCAGTTAACAACAGTGCTAACTTGGTACCCGTAGCTCAGTGGTTAGGGTACAAGCCACATACACCAGGGCTGGCGGGTTCGAACCCAGCCCTGACCTGCTGAACAACAATGACAACTACAACAACAAAAAAACCTAGCTGGGCGTTGTGGCAGGCACCTGTAGTCCCAGCTACTTGGGAGGCTGAGGCAATAAAATTGCTTAAGCCCAAGAGTTTGAGGTTGCTGTGAGCTGTGATGCCACAAAACTCTACTAAGAGTGACATACTGAGACACTTGTCTCCAAAAAAAAAAAAATTAACAACAGTGTTACTATGGAAAACACTTGGAAGATCCTTAAAAAGTTAAACAGAGTTACCATAGGGCCCAACAATTCCAGTCTAGATATATACCTAACAGAAAACATATGTTCACACAAAAACTTATACATGAATATTCATAGCATCATGGTAGTCATGGTAGCCATACTACTATTCGTGGTAGTTTCAAAATATAAACAACTCAAATATCCATTAACTTATGAATACATAATGAAATTGGTATATACAACAATGGAATCTTAAGAAGGAATAAAGTACCAATACACACTACAACATGGATGAACTTTGCAAATATTAAGCTTAAGTGAAGGAACCAGACACAAAAGGACATATATTGTATGATCCTGTATATGAAGTACTTAAAGTGTTCAAATTCAGAGAGACAGAAAGTAGAATGCTAGTTTCTGGGGCCTGGGGGAGGAAGCAATAGAAAATTAGTGTTTAATGAAAAGATTAAAAACATCATGGAGGATGGTAGTGGTAAACGCACAAAAATGTGAGTGTACTTAATGCCACTGAACTACACAGTTAAAAATGGTTACAATGGCTCAGCACCTGTAGCTCAGTGAGCAGGTTGCTGGCCACATACACCAAAGCTGGTGGGTTCCAGCCCGGCCTAGGCCTGATAAACAATAACTGCAACCAAAAAATAGCCAAGCATTGTGGTGGGCGCCTGTAGTCCCTGCTACACCAGAGGCTGAGGCAAGAGAATCACTTAAGTGGATCAGTTGGAGGCTGCTGTGAGCTGTGATGCCACAGCACTCTACCAAGGGCAAAATAGTGAGACGCTGTCTTAAAAAAAAAAAAAGGTAAACATTAGCTTATGTATATTTTACCACAATAAAAAGAATAAATTACCAATACATGATGTAACATGGATGAATCTCGAATATATTATGTTTAAAAAAAGCCAGACACAAAAGGCCACATACTATGTGATTCTATTCAGATGAAATGTCCAGAATACACAAGTCTGTAGAAAGAGACAGATTAAATGTTGCCAGAAGATGGGTAAAGAGGGTAATCTGGAATGATTAATGGATGATTAATAGTTACAGGGTTTCTTTTGGGGTGAAAGAAATGTTCTGGAATCAGGTAGTGGTGAGCACAAAGCACAACATTGTGACTATATTAACAACCATTCAATTATCCACTTTAAAACAAGAAAAATCAGTTTTACAAATTTTATCTCAAATTTTTATAAATTGAACAAAAAGTCTTCCCCCAGAATGATTAATCTAGGTGTAAGATAGAAGCTATCCTTTTTATGACCTAGCCTAAAAAATAATAAAGCATTATTTTTGTCATATTCATCAGAAATGAGTCCCTAAATCTGGCCCACATTCAAAATTAGGCTTTGCATATATCCTATCATTTCAGTTTCACAACCTGGGGAAATTATTATTGTTTTCAGTCTGAAGATGACAAAACTGAGGCTGAGAGGTTAAATAAATTGCTCAAGGCCACAGGGCCAAGAACTGGTGGCAAAGCTCAGGTTTGAAACTAAAAATAGCTGAACCCACAACTTGTGCTATTAATTACCATTGGTGGTGCTTCTTAACCAGACATACCCATTTATAAAGGCAACTGGAGTCCCTAATGACCTGTTAAATCATCATTTTGGGGGCTGCAATCCCTGCACTTAAATGTTTTTAAGCTCCCCAGGTGCTTCCAAGGTCTATCCTAGGTTCAGAACTACCCCTCAGTGTCTAATGGTTTTGTATTATTAATATGGGCAACTGACTCCAGCCAGATAGTAAGTGACTTGAGTGCAGGGTCTCCACCTCAAACTTCTTTGTGATGTCACTGTGACAGCACAATATCCCCACAAATATCATTGGATGGGAGGAGTCAGAGCAACTGCTACCCAGACTGTCAGCTGCCAAGGGGGTTCAGTGTAACAGAGGATGAGCGCCTGAGAGCTGGCCAACCTGGTCGCTCTCTCCAGAGGGCAGGGGAGTTCACTGGGGCCCACTTAATGGGTAGTCCCTACTGCTAGCTAGAGCATCTTAGCTTAGCCCAGATCAAAGAGGCACAGGGACACAGCACTGTCCCCAACCTTCCTTTCCCAGGTCCAAACTCAGAGGCCCACCTCAGGGCCTAGAATTCACTGAGGCTTGTGCCTGTTTGTTCAACAGCCACCATGGATCACCGAAGCCGACTCCGTGGCATAGGCCTCAACCGAATCCCTGGGCCTCAGTTCCGAGTCCCCCGGGCTCCACTCCCCTTTCACGTGGAACAGGAGGCCAGGGAAGGAGAAGAGTGGGAGCGAGAGACACCTCGCCAGAGGCCTCCTACCTACGGGCCACCAGAAAGTGAAGAGCTGCAGGACAATGTTATGGGTAAGGATATGCTCTCTCTCCCGGGGCGGAAGGGGGCTGGCTGGCTTCACCTTTTCATCCCTTGCCTACAGAAAGCAGAAAGCAGAGCATACAAAGGGATAGAACCAGGGTGAGGAATGAGTTTGGCTGAGGGTCTAAGGGAGAAAAGACAGTATTAGAATGGCTTCTGCTGGATTCAGAAAGATATAAGGACCTCACAGGAAGACAAAGGGGATCTTGAGGGCATAAAGGCTATTGATGGCTCCTGTCTTTCTGGTGTGTGCTGTGGCTTCACCTCCCATCCTAGCAAGTGAGTGGCTGATGAGCTATTTGTCAGAACACAGAACAACAATGTGCTTAGACAGAGGGCTTTCTGGGAACTTTTCAAATCTTGATTTTAAAAAAGAAAACACACACCTTGATACAGGCGTAAGTCACCAAACTGCCTGTTTGCCCTGTACGTAGTTCCTTTGGAGACGGAAGAGAACAAATGGCCTAGAGTAGATACTGCTTTTACGCCTTTCTTCTCCAAGTTTTCCAAAGTCCGGAAAAAGGCTACCTCTACAGAGGAGTGTCACGGCACTGTTCACACAAATCACTGCAAGAAAAATAATAAAAATGTGTGTTAGTGGGATGAAATACCAGCCAGTCAAGGCAGAAAGGTTAGTATCCACTTTAATGGGGGTAACTTCGTAGGATAAAAAGGGCTAACAGCCTAAGGGCAGGAGACTATTTACCTCAACAACAGGAAGCCGCTGACCAGTGAAGCAAGGTGGAAGAGCCACAAGCGGAAGGCTGAGAGGCTCTAAAACAGTGCGCAGGGCAGGGGAGGGGGCCTGCGACCGGCAAAGGTGCGAGGCCCACGACCGGCAAAAGCGCGAGGCCCGCACTGAAGAAGCCATTAAGTCCAGGGAGAAGGTAATGGTGGGAGGCCAGTCACAAGTGAAGATTTATGGAAAAGATGGGCACGGACAGATAAACAGAGTCCACAACCGCGGGAGGGTAGGAGAGCAGATGAGCTGGAACTCACTCACAGACGACGCCACAAATTCTTCGTAGACATGGCGGAGATATGGCGGCCTAGGCCGCTCCCCCCAACCCCAGTGCAAGTGCGCAGGCGCAAACGCCAGTTGGCCGAGGGGTGGGGTCAGTGCCGACGGTGGCTGATTAGGGATAGCCCATGTGCAGGGAGCGAGAGGGAGATGCTAGGGGATGGCTGATGGGACGATGATCAGAACACGGAACAACCCTGTGCTGGGATTAAGGTTTTCTGGGAACTTTTAAAGTCTTCACTTAAAAAAAGACGTCTTTGAGGCAAGATTATAAATCATTGCCTATTTGCCCTTGCCTGCTGGAGAAGTTTTCCCAGGACTTAAAAGGGCGGTAACTCAAAGAGCCATGACACTGTTCATATAAATCATTCTCCCCACCCCCTCCCAAAAAAGTAAATGGCTGTTAGATCTCAAAACTTGTTCCTCCTATCTGAAACTTTGTACCCTTTGACGAACAACTCCCCATTCACTCCCTCTCCTTCCATCTCCCGGCCAATGGTTAACATCAGGGTTAATTTAGTCAATAATGTATTACATATTTCGAAATAACTAGTAGAGTAAATTTGAAATGTCTCACCACAAAGGTGACAGGTAAGGCGATGGATATGTTAATGAGCGTGATTTAATCATTCTACATTGGATATATATACACATATAGCTCAAAACATCACATTGCACCTCATAAACGTATACAATTATGATGTGGTAATTAAAAATAATTTTATATTTTAAGTGACTTTTAGATTAGAAGTGTAAAATGCAAGCCATTCACAGGCATATAGGTAAGTTTGGAGGAGACAGTTTGCAGTGGTGTGGCTCTGTGGAAGAGATGGGTATGGAAGTATGTCTAAAACAGTGCAAAGGCCAGAAGCTAGCGAGCCAGACGCCGCCTTCGCAGAGCCCAGGCTTCGCAGAGTTGGGCTTGGCTTCGCCCACCCACCCGGGGCGCAGGCGCAAAAGCCGGCTGGGCGCGAGGAGGCGGGGCTGGCTCACGTGGCGTGTACGGGCGGGGAGCGGAGGTGGGGGCGGGGCAGGTCTCGCGAGGCCGCGCCCAGGCTCGCGCTGACGTCGTGCACGCGGTTGTAGCTGCCAGGCGGCGGGAGAAGCCGTGCTAGCGCCTGGGGACGTGCGTCTGCGCTCGCGTGGTCATGGAGGCACCGCTGCTGCTACAAGCTGCGACGATTCTGACCCCTGGTCGGAGTCGAAAGCTCTTGCTGCTGCCGCTGCTGCTGCTCCTGCTACAGGCTGGGGCTCTGCGGGGCTTGGAGGCCGAGGAGAGGCCCCGGACCCGCGAAGAGGAATGCCACTTCTACGCGGGTGGACACGTGTACCCGGGGGAAGCATCCCGGTTATCTGTCGCAGACCATTCACTGCACCTAAGCAAAGCCAAGAGTAGGTGGTGCCCCGCCAAGGGTGGGGGCGAGGGGTGGAGAGAGCCCAGAAACACGTGTACACTGGGTACACCCAGAGGCCTGGGCTTGGGCGTCTCCCCTTGGGCTGCTCCCCTTGGGCTGCCTCTGGGACCTCGTCTAGCCTAGTTCTCTCCAAGGGGTGGGGGGGAATCGAAGGGGATTCTAGTTGTGATGAAAGGGATGGTTTCCACTAATCAGATATTGGAAGAGGTAGTGGTTACCCCAAAAGCCACAGATGAAGGGAAGAGAGTGACCCTAGTCTTGGGCTTGCAGGCATCGAGGATGTTGTGCAAACTGAAACACTTCCTGAAACATCACAAAGTGCCTGCAGCGTGTCCAGTCTCTTTTCGAGTTCTTTTTCAAGTAAGAATACATTGATAGGCTTGGTGCCTGTGGCTCAAGTGGCTAAGGCGCCAGCCACATACACCTAAGGTAGCGGGTTCGAATCCCCAGCCCGGGCCCGCCAAACAACAATGATGGCTGCAACCAAAAAAATGGCCGGGCGTTGTGGGGGGTGCCTGTAGTCCCAGCTACTTGGGAGGCTGAGGCAGGAGACTCGCTTGAGCCCAGGAGTTGGAGGTTGCTGTGAGCTGTGATGCCATAGCACTCTACCCAGGGGGATAGCTTGAGGCTCCATATCAAAAAAAAAAAAAAAAAAAAAAAAAAGAATACATTGATAGGTTGAATAATGATTCAGTTTGATTAAACAGAAAATACGCTAAACAAAATGCTGGAGGTCAAACGTTTCGTTTTTCTTCCCTCCCTCTTTTTTGTTTGCATCTTATAAAGATGATTTTTATGTAAAGTCACTTTTCCCAAAACCTGTATGGTTAGGGTATTCTCTCTGTTTGTCAGAAGTGAAGAACCTGTAACACTGTAGTGTACTTTGGAGGGAAACGGGGAAGAAAGGAGGTTGGAAGTGATGCATTTGGGTTGATGATAAACCTCATGGCAAAGTTATGTCCTGCCAATTTGGTTTTTGATCATTTGCATTTCTGTCCAGTGTCCAAAGCTAATAGCCACTTTTAGGAATGACACATCAAACTAAGTAGGTACTGAGAAAGTTGTGGTCTGCTGCATCTGAATGTTAAAGTTACCCAAAAAGAAGTGACGAGTGGCTGTATAAAGGCTGTGCCTTCCTTGCTTTACAGTAAATTGTTTTTCTACAGACCATTCGACATTCTGTAGGTGTGTATTTAGCTTTTGTGGCTCAGTTACAGCATGTTCCTTGCCAGTATTTCATTTTTTAAAAGTAATGCTTCACAATTACTAATTCCCCTAGTTAAAGGGAATGCTGTTACGACTTAGGATGGGGTGGGAATTATAAAGGAGAAAAACTGTTTTGCCTCCTAAAACATTTACTGTTCTTTCCTACTGAAAGTTAGCCCCTTTGGGATTTTTTCTTTTTTCAGAAAACTAGTCTTGCACTTTTAAAATTAGTATTTACAAGTCCAGTTAGTTTTACTTGGCTGGGAAGACATTTCAAAATATGCCAGACAGCCAGTTAAGTGTTTACTGACATTACATATATTTCCCACAGGAAACACATACATTACAAAGCTGCTTATGGAAGCGGAAAAATAATAGTATTTATATTATAATACTACTAAAAATAACATAATAATAATAGCTTTTCCTTTACCAGCAGAATATTATAATAATAGCAATATTATAACATTAATAATAATAGCTTTTCCTTTGCCAGCAGAACTTTTCAAATTTTCATTATTTGCTACACTTCTGCGTCACATAATATTATGTAATAGAAATAGTAATTAGTAATAAAAAATAATAGTATTTATAATATTATAATAATATTATTATAGTATTAATACTATTATTAACTAAGTTGTTACTGGATACGTCACTATAGACCCTACAAACTATCAAATTCCTACACTTCAAATACTAGATTTCCTTTCTCTAATGGCAGTCTTCCTGATGTACTAATTTGTCTCATACACACATGGAGGACCTGCTATAGATGAGGCTACACTCAAGGAGGTTGAAATTTATTTTATAATAATAGTATAAGACTATTATTAATAGTATAATAGTATCAATAATATAACTATTATAATAATAGTATTATAATAATATTGTAATTATTATAATAGCTTTTCCTTTACCAGCAGAACTTTTCAAATTTTTGTTATTTGCTACATTTCTGTGTCACATGTAGGCATATCTAGAATTAATGATACAAGAACTTTTATTCATAAAATGTAATATAATGGAGCCATTGAGGCTATATTTTCAAATAATTTTTAGGTGTGTGAAAAACTGTTCATGATTGATTTTACTGTTTCCTTTAAGGAGGAAAAAAGTTCAACTTGATCCGAATTTGTGTTTTAAAAAAAACTAGTAAGAGACACATCAAATGTTAACAGTAGTTCCCAGAAAAATGGATACCTAAAAAAATATATATTATATTTTAATATGATATACAAAATATGTAATATATAATATAACATTAAATATATAACATAATTAAATACATATAACATGTTATATATTTAATATTTAGTATATTATATTTAATGTGTAATATAGTTAATATACTATATAACATCTAATATGATATATTCAATATTTTAAATATATATTGAGTATATGTTACATTTAATATAATAGACATAAAAACAATTAAATTGATGAGGTTATAAAGAGAGGGGATTTAAATATTCTTTTTTATACTTATCTGCATTTACCAGAATCTTTATGTTAATTACATAATTTATATTCAGGAAAATTTTTGTTTTTTGATAGATATAAGGAGTTGCTTTGGGAATTCAACTTACAGATCTTAGCAAAGTAACTGTAGTCCTTAAGTTAAGAACCCAAGCTTGCCAAAATCAATTGTTAGATGTTGTTTTCCCAATATGCTAAAATCATTAAGGAGTATCATTTATAACATCATTACAATGATTATAACCTCTCATTTGAGTAGCATCTTAAGTAGTGTATATATAGCAATACTGGCCTGCTATCTGTTTCTTCCTCCTGGCCTTTGCCTAATCAGATCAGGATTATTGTAAGAGGTAGGGTGCTGCCTCAAGATAAGTAATCACATGTTATGTATTAACTTCACAGAGAAATTTGTATATTCAATTTTTCTCTATTTTCAGAGTGACTGTAAATGCTGGCCGGCTGTCATACAAAAGTACAAGCCTTACTTTCTAGAAACCTTAGTTAAGCTTGAAAGCAAGTACAACCTCAGTGTATATAATGGTTCTGAAAGTATAAGTGCTGTCTGAATGTGTTAACAGTGTATGAAGGTACAGTATTATCAAAGTGTATTGGCTAGAATTACAGTATACCCTTATAAGAAAGCAGCATGAACTGTTCAGTTTTCATCAGGTAACTTGTAACCTGTTCAAGTGAGTCTCTTCTTTCAGTGCTCTCTAGGAAAAATTATCCCATGCTCTGGGATTTTACACTTCTGGCCAGAAGTATTTGCAGATTTCCACCTTCTTGAGTATAGCCTCATCTACAGCACGTCCCCCATGTGTATATAAGAAACTAGACAAATTAGTACATCAGGAAGACTGCCATTAGAGAAAAGAAAATCTAGTATTTGAAACGTAGGAATTTGATAGCTTGTAGGGGCTTTAGTGAAGTATGCAGTAAGAATTTAGTGCAGGGGTAGAATGTAAGCGGCCCATGAGTATGAATAGGAAAAAAAAAAGTCAACTAGGTGCAGTGGCTCATGCCTATAATCCTTACACTTTAGGAAACAGAGGTAGGAAGATTGCTTGAGACCAGTCTAAGCAACATAGCAAGACATCCCCTCCCTCCCAATCTCTACCAAAAAGAAAAATATAGAAAAATTAGCCTGGGTGGCACCTGTAGCTCAGAGCAGTAGGGTCCATATGCCAGAGGTGGCAGGTTCAAACCCAGCCCCGGCCAAAAACTGCAAAAAATTAGCCTAAGCAACATAGCAAGACATCCCCTCCCTCCCAATCTCTACCAAAAAGAAAAATATAGAAAAATTAGCCAAGCGTGGTGGTGGTCTCCTGCAGTCCCAGCTACTTGAAAGGCTAAGGGAAGAGGATTCCTTGAGCCTAGGAGTAGAAGGTTGCAGTGAGCTATGACACTCACAGTACCCTGGGCAACAGAGTGAGATCCTGTCTCAAAATAAAAGTATTTTAGGGCCGGGTATGGTGGCTCATGCCTGTAATACTAGCACTCTAGGTGGATTACCTGAGCTTACAGGTTCGACACCAGCCTGAGCCAGAGTGAGACCCCCATCTCTAAAAATAGCCAGGTGTTGTGGTGGGCGCCTATAGTCCCAGCTGCTTGGGAGGCTGAGGCAAGAGAATCCCTTGAGCCCAAGAGTTTGAGGTTGCTGTGAGCTATGATGTGACAGCACTCTACCGAGGGGGACAAGTGAAACTCTGTCTCAAAAAAAAAGTATTTTCACTTAACACCTAATAGAAATTAAGCATTTTCTTCTATTATAAACATCAGCAACAAACTACACTGGCTTAAGGAATACTTGCTTATAGCTGTCACCAGTAGAATCCCAGATATTTTCATACTACATTATGGTTATTGCACGTATCAGAGACATCATTTTACACTCATTGCTATGTTAGGTAGTTGTTAGATCTTGCGGTTTTAAAGTGTTTAAAAAAAAAAAAAGCATATGTATTATCACCAAATTTTTTTTTTTTTGCAGTTTTTGGCCAGGACGGGGTTTGAACCCGCCACCTCCAATGTAAGGGGTCAGCGCCCTACTCCTTTGAGCCACAGGTGCCGCCCTATCACCAATCTGTTTTTAATACTTTGATAATTTAATTTAAATGTTTCCTTTGTAATTCTGTGTATTTTACTTTATGCATTCAATAACACTATTCTAAGAAGTTTGTAAACTTCACCAAACTGCCAAAAAGGTCTAAATGTTGAGAAGTCCTAATTTTTAGTGATTTTTCTAAAGATGTCCTTCTGCCATTCCACCAACCATCTCATTGTTACAGATCATGTCTTTTTCTTTCTTAGTTTCCAAGCCAGCACCTTATTGGGAAGGAACAGCTGTGATAAACGGAGAATTTAAGGAGCTCAAGTTAACTGATTATCGTGGGAAATACTTGGTTTTTTTCTTCTACCCACTTGATTTGTAAGTAATACACATAAATAGCTAATAAAACCCAATCTTTCTCAATCATTCAAGAACATCAAATAATTAGAAATTATTTTATTCCACCCTTAGTTCTTAAAAAGGCAACATCTACCATATAGTTCAGTCATAACACATTGACCTCAGTACATTATACTTACATCTACATGACTTATCTATCATAGTGCAATAATTAGAAGCAAGCTACAATATGTTCATTAAGCTATACCTACTAAGGCAAGCAAATGGACTGATGATATTTTAGAAAGCCATAATTCTGTTTAGTTATCTTTTAACTAGAAAATTAATAATCCCTTCACTCTGGTGATACCATTTAACTATGATTTTGCTTTTTTTTTTTTTTTGCAGTTTTTGGCCAGGGCTAGGTTTGAACCTGCCACCTCCAGTATATGGGGCCGGCGCCCTACTCCTTTGAGCCACAGGCGCCACCTTGATTTTGCTATTTTTATTCTGTTTCCTGCATCTATTGCTTTCCTTGGACTTGGAACATTTTCCTGAAAATATTATATACTGCTTAAGGAATAATGCCTATTAATATGTTGTTGTGGGGTTTTTTTCTTATTTTAACTCTGCAACAGTGAATATTTCTGTAGATGGTCAGAAAGTAAATATTCTTACTGCTTTACTACATCAGTAATTTTATTTTGCAGAACACTTATTTTCAGTGTTTTTTTTTTTTTGAGACAGTCTCAATTTTGTCACCCTCAGTAGAGTACTGTGACATCACAGCTCACAGCAACCTCCAGCTCCTGGGCTTAAGCAATTCTCTTGCCTCAGCCTCCCAAGTAGCTGGGACTACAGGCGCCTGCCACAACACCCGGCTATTTTTTGTTGCCATTTGGCTGGGGCGGGGTTTGAACTCACCACCCTCAGTATATGGGGCTGGCGCCCTACTCACTGAGCCACAGCTGCCTCCCTTTCAGTGTTTTTCAAATCCCATGGAAGTGAATAGAGACCAAAAAGGGAGTTATCTCAACTTTTATCCTTTTTCTATTTAAAGTTAATTTTTTGTTCCAAAAACTAAGTAGAAGATAATTGTATCTTTGCCACTGTGCCTTTTTCCATTAGGACTAATCTAGAACTATGGAGATAAAATTGAAACTTGCAGGGAGGATATACTTAAGCTCATTTCTACAAGTTGGATCTAGGCCAGGGCTTGGTAAACTTTTTCTGTAAAGAGCCAGAGAGTAAATATTTCAGTCTTGTGACCGTCTCTATGCAGCTACTCACCTTTATAATTGTAACACAAAAGCAGCTTTAGACAACCATAAATCAAATGTATATTGCTCTGTTCTATGGAAACTTTAACTACAAAAAAAAAAAAAATAGGCTGGATTTGGCCTAGCAACCAGTTTGCCAGTCTCTGCTCTAAGCCAAATAGGAAAGAATTCTCAAAAATTGGTACCTTGAGACTAAAACAAGTTACGAATCTACATAATTACGTAGTCTTTTAAATTAGTAATAACTTACTTCTTTCTAATCAACTTGTACTATGGCTTGATTAAGAAGTATAACTTAATTTCTGATAGAAACCAGAAGTAGAAATCTTAGTATACATAAAAATGATAAGCTTTCCAAATTCATGTTGTTACTAAACCAGAAAGCTAACGTGTGTTAAATGTATATAATAAACACTAACCCTGAATTTTGAAATTGGTCTAACATAGCCGAAAGATATGCTCTGTTATTCTCTAGTATTATTTAAAACTCCGTAATGAATAAAACATATGGAGCGTGAGATTAGCAGTGGTCTCTGGGACAAGGAACTCCTTCCTTTTGTTTTCATGTAGTACTGATAGAAGTGTCTACTTGCACATAGCAGTGGTGTTCTCAAACAACTGAAACATTTTAAAATCCTGTATTGGGCTCTTACAAGAACTTGTCTGTTAAGTCTATGTTTTTCAAACTTTTTTGACCATGGATCACAGTAGGAAGCACATTTTTCATTGCCACCTAATACACATGCACACATATATAGAGTACAATTCAGTCTGTATGCGCCAGCATGGCCATGCTTCTTACTGAAAAACTTCTAGGGTGGCACCTGTGGCTCAAAGGAGTAGGGCACTGGCCCCATATGCCAGCCCCAGCCAAAAAAACCTACAAAAAAAACCCCCAAACTTCTGTACCAGGTAGTAAATAAGCACATCCCCACCTTCTTTCCCAAGTTACCCCTCCTACCTGGACCCTTTCAGAAACCTCTAGAGCTACAGCCAGCTTTTAAGTTGTTAAATATTTTGAATATCACTGTTGAACACAAACATATACACATATATGCATTTGTATATTACATATGTTTCATAACCTTATCCTTAACTATGTATGATATATTCTCATATTTTCTATTCTTTTTTTTTAAATGATAGTTGGAACTTACTAAATAGGTTTAAGGTGTCCCTACCAAAGTTTGAAAATACTGCCCTAGGTAATACTCTCTAAACATGCCCTTCTAACAACATGAGGATGTTAAGATGTAAAATCTCTAGCTGCCCAGGACTGGGAGACAAGCTAGAAAAGGACTTTTTAAAAAGCAGGCCTTTGAGGAGGGGGAGACTGAAGAGTACTGTCTCATCTCCAAAATACAGATAGATGCATCTAGCTCATAGGGTTACTCTAGGAATGTAAAAAAAATTAGTGAAATGGTATAAAATCTGTAAAGCATTAAATAAATATAAAATATAATTAAGTAAAAGCTAAAAAAAAAAGTAGGGGGGTACTGCCATATGGGAAAAGGAAATATTGGTCAACCACTTATCTGTTGAGTTATAAGAAGAAAGATTATTGGGATATAATTGGGAACTCTGTAACAAATGTTTATTAAATATTTGATCAAATGGCAGTCTTTTAGACTACTCCATCTTGAGTAGTTTCGTATAATAAAACTGTTCTTAATGTGCATTTTTATTTACTAAAGGTGTTTGTAAAAAGGAAGTCACTTTAAAGTTCAGGTATATGCTTGAGAATAATGAATTTTTTTAACTTTCAGCACATTTGTGTGTCCAACTGAAATCATCGCTTTTGGTGACAGAATTGAAGAATTCAGATCTATAAACACTGAAGTGGTAGCATGCTCTGTTGACTCACAGTTTACCCATTTGGCCTGGTCAGTATCTTATACTTAACATTTGTAGGAAAAAGGAATGGATTTACTCTTAAGTCATGGGCAGATAACTCTTAACATGACAGGTATATACTCATTTATCAGACAATTCTAGATTTATCTGAGTAAGAAAAAGATATGCTAATTCAATCATGCTGTGGTAAAAATACTTAAAAGATTTTATAGGACATTTCAAAATTAAGGGGGAGAGTTAAATGCAATAGATATGATTTCTACAGCAAAAGCCACTGAATTATATGATAACTTTATTATGATTAATTGGGTAACCTTAATCTGGAGGAAAAAAAAAATCTTTAAAATATACCATTTCTGGGTTACATGGTTGTCTAGTATGGTAAGTCAAACTCATATTTTGTAATTTTCAAGGAGCAGTAATTTATAAAGATTAATTTAAAAGTTATAAATTTCATAAGTTTTTTCTCTATTTCCAGTCATATGTATGTATAGATAACAAATTTTAATTGGTTGGAGAGCTGCAATTTAATTACATTCCCTTAAGAAATTAATTCCTTAAGTATTTTAAAATATAATTATATATAATCTGATTTCCTTAAGTATCTCTATTTTCAGACAGACCTCAAATATACAATTATATGCCAAATTATCTTAAACATTATAAACAACTTAATATACAAATATTAAAAATATGTTGTCTATATTCATATTTAGTGTTTAAAGGACATGAATATATTAAGTAGGGGAAGCAAGAAAATAGCTTTTGTTAGAGAATGTATGAATTATGTTTGTGTATGTGCACATGCATATACAGAGAAAGAGTGATGTTTTAATATATGTTGTTTACTTAGCTGAGAGTTAAGTGTTGTATTGTTACAGGATTAATACTCCTCGAAGACAAGGAGGACTTGGGCCAATGAAGATTCCACTTCTTTCAGACTTGACCCATCAGATCGCAAAGGACTATGGCGTATATCTGGAGGACTCAGGCCACACTCTTCGGTAGCTTTCAGTGGTTTTACATTATGACAAATCCAAGTATATGTATAATCTTCCTTGAAATGAACGTTATTTATGAGTTAGAAGATACAAGTTTTGACCAAGAAGTATTATTTTATTCTATTTGCAAAAATGTCTTAGATACTACTTATAATATTAATAATGAACTACTAAACTTAAACTATGTTAGTTTATAATAGCCCTATTTAAATTATGTTAGTGTCATTGACTGTTAGAACTGAAAGATTATTTAGAGGTCTTTCATTAACCCTGTCATTTTATAGATTAAAGATAGATTCTAGAGTTCCATGACCTTAGCCAAATTTATATAATTAGTTAATTGCAGAGCCCAGGTTTGAATCTAGGTCCCCCAACTCCTTGCCCATTTCTTTTTCATTTTTCCAAACTGACTCTAGTATTTTTTTTTTTTGAAACAGAGTCTCACTATGTAGCCCTCGGTAGAGTGCCATAGTGTCACAGCAACCTCAAACTCTTGGGCTTTAGCGATTCTCTTGCCTCAGCCTCCTAAGTAGGTGGGACTACAGGCACCTGCCACAACGCCCAGCTATTTTTTTTTGTTGCAGTTGTCATTGTTGCTTAGCTGGCCTGGGCTGGGTTTAAACCCACCAGCCTCGGTGCACGTGGACAGCACTGTAACCACTGTGCTACGGGCGCAGAGCCTAGTAATGTTTTTTTTTTCCTAAATACAAATATCATACTACAGTATTTAGCAAACTTATATCTTTGAAATGGAAAAAAATCAGGAAATATTTTACCCAGGAGTTCTTGCTAAGTTACTCAAGTCAACAAATGTTAGAATTATTTGAAAAGGGGGCAATTTTAGCCTAAAACAGTTATAATTTTGTGATGATTATATATTGTTCATTTGCTTTGCATCACTTTTTGGCCTTTTGGCCAAGACCAAGTGTAATTTGCTTTACAATGCCAATAGTTTTTCTTAATTATTTTACATGAAAATATCAGTATTTTATAATCCTGTATTTTTTGTTTTTTTTTCTTTTTTTTTTTTTTTTTGAGACAGAGCCTCAAGCTGTCCTCCTGGGTAGAGTGCCGTGGCATTACAGCTCACAGCAACCTCCAACTCCTGGGCTCAAGCGAGTCTCCTGCCTCAGCCTCCCAAGTAGCTGGGACCACAGGCGCCCGCCACAACGCCTGGCTATTTTTTGGTTGCAGCCGTCATTGTTGTTTGGTGGGTCCGGGCTGGGGATTCGAACCCGCCACCTTAGGTGTACATGGCTGGCGCCTTAGCCGGTTGAGCTATAGATGCTGAGCCAATCCTGTATTTTTTGAACAACAGCTTTATTGAAATCTAATCCACATACCACAGTTCACCCACTTAAAGTAGGGGTGTCCAACTTTTGGCCTGCAGGCTTCGTGCTGATTTTGTAAGAACTTTTTTTTACCTGTGGTATTGAATATCAGGAAAAATAAAGTATGCCCAGACCTGTTTTGTTTCTGCTAATCAACTTTTGTTACTGTTTGAGTCTTTAATTTGTGGTTCAAGACAACTCTTATTCTTCCAATATGCAGCAGAGGAAAAAAAGATTGGACACCCCTGACTTAAACAATACAATTTAGGGCAGTGCCTGTCGCTCAGTGGGTAGGGCGCCGGCCCCATATACCGAGGGTGGTGGGTTTAAACCCGGCTCTGGCCAAACTGCAACAAAAAATAGCCAGGCATTGTGGTGGGCACCTGTAGTCCCAGCTACTCTGGAGGCTGAGGCAAGAAAATCACCTAGGCCCAGGGGTTGGAGGTTGCTGTGAGCTGTGACACCACAGCACTCTACCCAGGGTGACAAAGTGAAACTCTGTCTCAAAAAAGAAAAATAATAATATAATTTAATGATTTTTAATATATTCAGAGAGATACACAACCATCACCATGATTTTAGAACATTTTCATTACTCAATAAAGAAACTCCATACCCATTAGCAGTCATTCTCTATTTTCCCTAACCAACCCTCCCCGGTCCTAAACAACTACTCATCTACTTTTTATCTCTGTACTTGCCTATTCTGGACATTTTATATAAATGGAATCTTAAAATACATGCTCTTTTATGACTAGCCCCTTTTATTCAATGTAATGTTCTCAAGGTTCATTCATATGGTATCATATATCACTACCAATAGTTTCTCCTTTGTATTTGCCAAGTCTTTAATGTTTTCTGCTTTCATAAAGTATGAAAGTATGTCTAAATATCCCCACTAATGGTTTTGTCAGTTTCATTTTATATCTGACAATCACACATATATTTTGGGTTTTTTAAGATATAAAAGTATAAGTTTATTTTTATATTTTAGAGGGAAGAGAGCAGGGGAAGAGATGAGAAAGGGAGAGCAGGGAGTGTGAAAGGGGAAAATGGGTGGGGGAGAGAGAGCAAAGGAGTCAGAGAGCCACATGTGTATTTTAAAGGTATGTCATTTGGCTTATAGAAGTTATTGAATATTGTATTTCCATTGTGGTTTCTACCTTTAATCAATGTAAAATGATTCTTTATTCCAAATAAATAAAGTCATTCCTAAATTAATCCCCAAAGACTAAATATACTGTTAAGAAAACTGAGGCAATTTTAAAATTTGGAATTATTTTAACACTAACCAAGTAAAACTATCTGATATCAGCTATTTTATTTTATTTGAGCTAATAGTTTCCTTTTAATTATTTTTTTGTTTCCAGAGTAGCTCATGCACAGTTTTTAAGTCAGCTTATCTTAAGCAACTGTAAATATGGCAGTGCCTTTCTTAGCCAAAAACAAATTTTTAAAGCTATATAATTTAACAGTGGCAGGCAGATGTCACCTTTGTACCACCCAGGTGGGTGACCCTCCCCTTTGAATAAACCCGGCCTGAACATTTCTGTGGCCTCGTCTTTAGGTGCCATTGTTTAAACCTTTCAACAATTCCAAATTATATACCAGATGGGGGAAGGCATGTATGTATGTGTGTGTATACCAGTAGAGTAGATAGCTAGTACGTTGTTAGTTCTGTATAGCATCCTTCTATGTGGATGGTACAATAATTCACACTGATTCTTGTCTTAAATGAGAAGAAATGTCCTTACTTCTACCATTCTTGTGTTTTGCAGAGGTCTCTTCATTATTGATGACAAAGGAATCCTGAGACAGATTACTCTGAATGACCTTCCTGTGGGTAGATCAGTGGATGAGACACTGCGTTTGGTTCAGGCATTTCAATACACCGACAAACATGGAGAAGGTACCCTTCTAACCTTTTAATTTTTTAGTTTGAGAGAGAACAGCATAATTAGTTGGTTTCTATTCCTAAAGTAATTTGTATGGGCCAGGTGTGGTGGCTCACACCTATAATCCTAGCACTCTGTTATGCCAAGGCAGGTGGATTGCTTGAGCTCAAGAGTTCAAGACCAGCCTGAGCAAGAGAGAGATCCTGTCTCTACTGAAATACAAAAAACTACCCGGGCATGGTAGCACATGCCTGTAGTCCCAGCTACTCAGGAGGCTGAGGTAGGAGGATCACTTGAGCCCAAAAGTTTGAGGTTGCTGTGAACTATGATGCCATGGCACTCTACCCAGGGCAGCAGAAACTCTGTCTCAATCGATAGATAAATAGTAATTTGTATTTTTTAAATTACCTTTTTTGGGGTTTTTTTATTTTTTTGAGACAGAGTCTCAGGCTATCACCCTGGGTAGAGTGCCATGACATCATAGCTCCCAGCAACCTCCAACATCCAACTCAAGCTCAAGGGATCCTCTTGCCTCAGTTTTTCTATTTTTTCTGTTTTTGTTTTTCTTTTTTTTTTTTTTAAGTAGAGATGGGCTTTTGCTCAGGCTGCTCTTGAACTTGTGAACTCAAGCAATCCACCCACCTCGGCCTCCCAGAGTGCTAGGATTATAGGCATGAGCCACCACATCCAGCCTAAATTACCTTTTAAATTATTAAAAGGTTCCAAATTTTTTTGATTATTTACAAATTGTTAGCAGATCTTTTTAGCAGACTAAATCATAAAGTACTTTTAAGAAAATACATAAAGTGCTTTTTAAAAAAATCACTAATATCTTCTGCTTAATAAGATGCACAAAGTATTCATTATTTGCATAGTTCTTTTGTGTAAGTGCAAAGAGAAAAGTGTCTGCTACTGCAATTTTTCAATTTGTATTTCTGTAAACTTAACGTGCCTATCTGGCAATATTTAGTAATGTAGGTTTTACTTGTTTACATTATTTCATTTAGTTTTTTTAATTTTTTTTTTTTGAGACAGACTCTATGTCACCCTTGGTTGAGTGCTGTGGCATCACAGCTCACAGCAACCTCCAATTCTTGGGCTTAAGTGATTCTCTTGCCTCAGCCTCTCAAGTACCTGGGACCACAGGCACCCACCACAAAGCCTGGCTATTTTTTTGTTGCAGTTGTTGTTGTTCAGCAGGCTGCAGGCCAGGTTCAAACCCGCCAGCCCTGGTGCATGTAGCCAGCACCCTAGCCACTGAGCTACAGGCACTGAGCTTATTTAGCTTTTTAAAATAATGTAATCCTCAGTTGCATCTTGGCCTTTTGGTTAAGATAAAGGGTAATTATGTAATCCTTGGGGTGACTCATTATTACACTGGCAATCTATTATTTTAAGACCAGTCTGAGCAAGAGAGAGAGATCCTGGCTCTACTAAAAGCCCAGCTATTTTTGCTAAAACAATCTATTATTTCAAGACCAGTCTGAGCAAGAGAGACTAAAAGCCCAGCTATTTTTGCTAAAACTTTACATATTCCTTTTAAAAAAATGTGACTCAGTAACTGAGTCAGGAAGTATTCTAAAATCTTGACAAACAGTGAACCACAGTTATCAGTACAAAATACTGCAAGAGAGGTAGCAAACAAACTTACTGGAAGTTAATATAAATTCAGAGGAATTTTTACCATACCCAGGACTTTCAGTTCACCAGATTCCCAAACTTTCCAACTTTATTAGAAGGACATTCAATTTGATTTCTTATATTGTAAATGTAACTAAACATAATTGGCAAAAATGAAAACAGATGAGATGCCTGCTGATAAGCGAAATCAAGTGCTCAGTGGTGTGGGAATATTCTTATTAATGTATTCTATTAATTTTAGTCTAACATGGAAACAGAAAGTCAAGAGTTGCTAAAGAGAACTGAACTTTGTTTTAACTGTCTTTTGCCCATTTTTGTTTCTCTTAGTCTGCCCTGCTGGCTGGAAACCTGGTAGTGAAACAGTAAGTCATATTGATTTTTCTGTTAAAGGGATGGCTGGAGACCAAAAAAAAAAAAAAAAAGCCAAGCTTAGGATAATCTCTTCTTGTAATAGGACTGCCTTAATTTTGCAAATGAACTAAACATTGCTATGGAGAACTCATGGAGTACAGACATTCTTTTGACTGTAGGAAGAGTAGCTGAAACAGAATATGGGGCTTAATGTTGTGAATCTTAATGACAAGTATTCAGAGAAATAATATAATTCCAAACAACAAGAAAGGCAGAATGGAGACGGGTAGCATAAATTCAGACATCTTAGAAGTCATGAATGGAATTTCTTCCTTTATTGTGAGCAAAGAAAACAGTCACAAGCAAAACCTTTCTTATATGTAGTAAAAAGCTTTTGAGAAAATCTGGCTTAATTAATACTGAAGTTAATGATTCTCTCATTTTTATGAAGAAAGAAGATTGAAACAGGGATATTCTTTCATTTAGGGAGGCCATATAATTTAAAGACAATCCTTGTAGTAGTCTCTGGCCAAAATATAATTTAGAAATTTCCTTGAAGCTTTTTTGAATAACATGTTTATGTTCTAAAAATAAGAGCTGTCGCTCAAACAAACTGTAGCTAGGAAATTGAAAAATACTAGAGCACTGGAGGAAGAAATCATTATCTTAAGGTAAAAAAGTATAGACTCCTAAGACTTTTTTCCTTAATAAGGAAAAAAAAAACTATCATTAACAATAGACAATCAGCTCTTTTCTGCCTCTTTCCCACTCTCCCTCTCTCTCTTCTCTTCTCCACTCTCTCCTCATCTCTCTCCCCTCTTCTCTCTCCTCTCTTCTCTCCTCCTTGGTGCTGCAGCCTCCCTCCCCACCAATAAAGACCTTTTGTACAAAAAAAAAATAGACAGTCAGAGGTAGACACTTCCTCTCTAGCCTCAGGTGTGCCCCCTTTCTGTTACTTAAACATGCTAAGCTGGTTCCTGCCTTAGGGCCTTTGCCCTTCATGTTCATTCTGCATTGCCCTCTGCATTACTGAACCCTTCTCTTCACTCACATTTCAGCTCAAATGTCATCTTAGAAGTTTTACCTTACTACTTTACCCCCACCTAGGAACTTCCCATCAACTACTTTTGTTTAGTTTTGGTTTTTTAGAGATAGTGTCTTGCTCTGTCACCCAGGCTGGAGTGCAGTATCCGAATCATAGCTCTCTGTAACCTCAAACTCCTGGGCTCAGCTCAAAACAGTCCTCCCTCCTCAGCCTCCCAGGTAGCTGGAACCACAAGCACAGGCCACCATGCCCAGTTCATTTTTTTATTTTTTCTAGAGATGGAGATCTCCCTATGTTGTGCAGGCTGGTCTTAAACTCCTGGCCTGAAGCAGTCCTCCCACGTTGGCCTTCTAAGTACTGTGATTACAGATGCGAGCCACCATATCCAGCCCCTGGAAGATTTTTTAAAAATATAACAGATTTCTAAGGCTGTGATGCACTTGGAGGGAGCACAAGAGTATTTTTATTCAGTAATTAGTTATTGACAGTAATGCTTGATTTTGTATTTGAGGATTTTGTTATTTTTTTTTTAACTTTTCCAGCTTGAGATTGAAGTTGCATTTTTTTTTTTTGAGACAGTCTCATTATGTTGCCCTCGGTAGAGTCCTGTGGCATCACAGCTCACAGTAACCTCAAACTCTTGGGCTTAAGCAATTCTTTTGCCTTAGCCTCCAAGTAGCTGGGACTTCAGGTGCCCACCACAGTACTGGCTATTTTTTTATTGTTGTTGTAGTTGTCATTGTTGTTTAGCAGGCCCAGGCTGGGTTCAAACCCACTAGGCCTGGTGTATGTGGCCAGCGCCCTAATCACTAAGCTATAGGCACTGAGCCTAAAGTTGCATTTTAGACCTTAGTGAATACACTGCCCCCTTTTCGGGTTATTATGACATCATTTTATCAGCAAATGATTTTAAAAATCTATTAACATCTGTAGCCATGCTCTCGATGTGTTTGATTTAATTAGATCAAACCTGAAGATGCCATGAAAGCCTGGTGGCCAAGAGAAGAGCTGTAAGTAAATTTTGGGGTGCTTGAGTACAGATGTTAATTTATTAACAAATTATTTATCTTTTGGAATAGCTGAAGTTAGTAGGTAGGAAAAAATCCAGTTTTTCCTAAATATGCATAATTTGATATACAAAGATAATCTTTATTTTCTTTACTCAACACATAGGCAACTAATGTCAGACTACTAATGATGTACTTTGGCTTTTAAAGTGATTAATTTGCTGTTTTGTTTTAACAGATAATCCCAGATCCAGCTGGAAAACTGAAGTATTTCGATAAACTGAATTGAAATACTTCTTCAAGTCATGATGCTTGAAACTTCTCAATAAAGTTCACGGTTCAGTACCACATTATCCTTTAGCAGTGATTTCTTGGAGAATGTAAAAATCCATGTCACGGGCCAAAATTATTTAGTGTTCAGGTTAGACTGAAGCCAAAAGACAAGCAGTTATTCTCTCTTTCTGAAGGAAGAAATGTCAAATTGAGTCTAACTGAGCAATAGCAAAAAGGACATTTATGGAGGACATACCCCATGCCAAGCATTGTGTTTTGCAAGTTAGGTGTGTTATTTGATGTAATCCTCCTATCAACTCTGAGTTATTTATTTTTACAGATGAGAAAACTGAAGCTCACATGAATTACTTACCCATCGTCACACAGCTAGCTAGCAAAGGCAAAATCAGGCTTTATACCCAGACAGGCCAATTCTACTTTCTGGCTTCTTACACTGTACTGTGGCTGACTTCTCTGTATCTTTGAGAATAGCAGTAAAGAACAGGTTGTGAGCACAGTCACCTTCTACAGTATCTGATACGGATAGCTGACCCCATAACTCACTGCTCTGTAATAGTATGAAGCCCTTTGATCCCCTCTTTTCTAAATTTACATTTTCAATGTGTACCACATTTTATGAGTAACAAGTTATATGTTTATATTTAGTGTAACAAAAGTTGAATCCCTAAATATATATATAGCTAGCTCTTAACAAATGACCACATATTAAACTGAACTCCAATGCTACTTCACCCCATTTGCCACCCCAATATAGCAACTTATTCTAATTATCAACATGCCATGTAGTTAAGGGACTAGGTACCCCAGGATTATTTACCTCATCTTCTTTTCCATGCTAATCACCTCTTAGTACTCCCAAAAAGCCTCTCTCCCCGGGTAAGGCCATCATAGAAATGATGAGTGCCTAAATGTTCTGTCACAAATGGCAAATGATCAGTGACCGACATTTGTAGATGAACATGGGGACCTAGCTGCCATTTCTAACATTTTTCTGTAGCAGAATATGTTCTAAATGCTAGCTTAAGTCAGAATTTAGAAACCAACCTATTAGTAAAGCTGAAGACTAATACTTTTCTGTTTAAACAACATTGTGATAATCTTGTCAGTATGTTCAATATAATTGGAATCCTATAAGCAGATTTCCAATCTTAAAATGTGTACACACTTTTTACTCTAGAATAAGCCTCTATCTTCTTGATTAATAGTTTCCTTTCTTTGGTTTACATCAGTGACCAAATAATGATAAATTTCTGCCCTCAAGAAGTATAGTGGCTCAGCACCTATAGCTCAGGCAGCTAAGGCACCAGCCACATATTCCAGAGCTGGAGGGTTCGAATCCAGCCAGGGCCTGCCAAACAACAAAGACAACTACAACCAAAAAATAGCCAGGCGTTGTGGCAGATGCCTATAGTCTCAGCCACTTGGGAGGCTGAGGCAAGAGAATTGTTTAAGCCCAGGAGTCGGAGGCCGCTGTGAGCTGTGATGCAACGGCACTCTACCCAGGGTGACAGCTTGAGGCTCGGTCTAAAAAAAAGTTTAGTAATTGCTTACTGAAGCAGGTACTGATGGTGTAGTCATTTCTTATTACTTAAGTGAAAATATACCCTGGCTGACTACTCTTCATATTAACTGGGTGATATAAATGGCCTTTGGATAAAACAGCGCTAAAAGCATCTTGTTCTCAGTGCCTTGTATGAACTTTCAAAGAACTGACTTCTGAAAGTCCCTTAAGTGCAAAATTACATCTTAAAGATGATCTGTAGCTATTTACAGAAGACTGGGGAAAATGTTCAAAAAGAATAGTCCCCTGCCCTACTGGAGAGGGCAGGCCCTGGGCTGACCAGGATGCAGCTATTGGACGCTTATTCCCAAAACATGCTGACCTACCAAATTGAGAGAGGTCCTCTCAAATGAGCAGGGGGGATTTTGTCCCCAGGGACATGGCAACATTTGGAGATTTTTTTTTTTTTTTTGCAGTTTTTGGCTGGGGCCGGGTTTGAACCCACCACCTCTGGTATATGGGGCTGGCGCCCTACTCCTTTAAGCCATAGGTGCTATCCTGGAGATGTTTTTTTTATTGTCAAGATGTGGAAATTCTACTGGCATCTAATAGGTAGATGCCAGAGATGCTACTAAACCCACTACAATACATAGGGACAGTCCCGTGAGGAAGTGTTTGGCCCAAGATGTCAATCATGGCAAGGTTGGGAAACCCTGCCCCAGGGCCAATAGATTTAAGGAAAGGAGGTGACCAGTATCATTGAGTATGCCTGTGCAGTAGGTCAAAACCATACCATGACAGTGGGAGCTCATCCAAAATAATAGGTCAAGAGGTGATCTGACGTTTCTAGGAAACACATCAGGCAATACCTTTCCAGTGCATCTATAAATTCCTTACTTATAATTCCTGGTCTTCTGTTGAATATTTCCCAAGTAAGCCTTGCCAGTGTGCCGAGCTTTCCAGTGGTCATGGTAGACTGCTTTGAGGGATTTATATGTCCCCAGAATCTCACACAAGATATTATTGCCCACACCCCTATCATCTCTTCACTGTCTAAGGGTACAACTAACCCTACATCCTCAACTTCTCATATGTCAAGAGACTGCCAGATTGTATATTTTGCTCTCAAACACATTAACCACTATGTTTTTTGTTTTTTTGAGACAGAGTCTCACTTTGTCGCCCTTGGTAGAGTGCCATGGTGTCATAGCTCACAGCAACCTCAAACTCTGGGGCTTAGGCGATTCTCTTGCCTCAGCCTCCCAAGTAGCTGGGACTACAAGTGCCTGCCACCATGCCCAGCTATTTTTTTGTTGTAGTTGTCACTGTTGTTTAGCAGGCCCAGGCCATCTCATACATGGAATACGTCTTTGTATTTTTTTGTTACCTATGAATTTTGTGACATGTCTTTGAAATACCTTTGAATACGAAGTTATTAATATATAAAATTCGAGGGCTGTCTGCAAAGTATCTAGCTCTGTGATATAAAAAATAGAAACAGACATAGCTGGATAAGAAAATCCTCATGTTTCAGGTAAATTCTTCCATAAAAGGCTCAGAGTTGGGGGTGGGGGGATACATATACACATTTATATATATCTTTTATATATATATATGTATTATATATATTTTACACAATATACAAGTATCTATACATAAAATAACTATACAAATACAATATATGTATTTGTGTGTGTCCATACATTTTCATACATATATGGGTTGTAAAACAAAATGTTTCTCCTCTTCTCACACACCACAACAATCAACACAGAAGACTTCTCTAACCGAACACGTAGGGTATTTCCCTACCAACAACCAAGCAATCTATTTAGCAGTAGATACCAGCTGGGCATCTTCTGACCCAATTTGATGCTGGAATTGAAATCTACCTGGAGATAGCATCAGATCCCACAGGTTGGGAGCTCAGTCTCACAAAACTGCCCCCACTTCAGGCACCAGTCACAAGTTTGGGCCCCCAAAACTTCCAATTGATTAGCCTCAAGTTGAGGTCCCCACAACCCCCATCTTTAGGATTGACTAATTTACTAGAGTGGCTCACTAAACTCAAGGGAAAATGTTTATACCAGTTTATGGTAAAAAGATATTTTAAAGGAAACAGCCAGATGAAGAGATAAATAGGGCAAGGTCTGGAAGGGTCCTGAGCACAGAAGTTTTGGTTCCCATGGAGTTGAGGTGCACCAACCCCAGATGATAAGTTCTTACTCATCTTCCTACAGGCCTCCATGGGTTTAGGAACTCTCCAAACCCAGTCCTCTTGGGCCTTTTATGGAGACTACATTGGATAGGTATGACTGAAGTATGGAAAACCAGGTAGAAACGTGATTGGACCAAAAGGGTAAGATTTGATACTTAATAGTCTGAGTAGAAAAACCCAATAAGATCTGTCTATTGCATCTACTTGGCCTCTATTCCACATTCCTTCCTCCTGGTATGAGACAGGACCCCTTCTGAAATTGGGGTCTTAGGACCTATAATCAAACAAAGCAGAGCAGAGAATTTCTTTAAGGCCAGTTCCAAAACGGAAAGGTGGAAGAAGAATAGTGTTTTTAGTATCTATGGGCTGTCTTACAGGTAAAAAAGGACCAGACAAAAGGAAGGTAGAAGGTTAGAGAGAATCTGCTTTCTGAGACTGCTTCTGAGCACTAAAACATTAATCCAAGACTGTCTTTCACCTTTACCACTGCTTCAGAAACCAAGGACAAAAGAACAAATACTAATATTGTAACAAAAATTATGCTTATTTTTCTAATCACTTATAAAATAACAAGGGCTATGGGAGTTATAAGCCAGGAACCAGGGATGAAAACCAATATGTATATTATGATATCAAACATATATACACACAGGGACCTCTATAAACTTATTACATTTTTACCTAGCTTTTAAAAAGGAAAGAAAATGTTTATCATAGTTATTTAGCTTTAGACAGTAAAGCAACTTCTATCAATCCCATTACTAAAACAACATGTAATTTTGACATAATAATGTACATTCATGTAAAATGCTAAAAATGTATTTTAAAAGAAGCACATTCCTAAGACTTAAGCTTACAATTTTTTTTGGAGACAGAGTCTCACTCTGGCACGCTGGGTAGAATGTTGTGGTGTCATAGCTCAAGGCAACCTCAGGCTCTTGGGCTCAAGTAATCATCTTGCCTCAGTTTTTCTAGTAGAGACAGGGTCTCATTCTTGCTCACACTTGTCTCGAACTCCTGAGCTCAAGCAATCTGCCCATCTAGGCCTCCCAGAGTGCTAGGATTATAGGTGCAAGCCACTACACCTGACTGTAAGCTTATAATTTTTTAATTTAACAAATTTAAAATCCCAAACACCCAAATTTACCTAAATCATTTATTTATTCATACAAAATGTACTACCTAATAAACAAATGGGACTTAATTAAACTAAAAAGCTTCTGTACAGCTAAGGAGACAACAACCAAAGCAAACAGACAACCTACACAATGGGAAAAGATATTTGCATATTTTGAATCAGACAAAAGCCTGATAACTAGGATCTACAGAGAACGTAAATTAATCCACATGAAAAAAGCCAACAATCCTATATATCAATGGGCAAGAGACGTGAATAGAACCTTCTCTAAAGAAGACAGACAAATGGATAGTAAACATATGAAAAAATGCTCAGCATCCCTAATTATTAGACAAATGCAAATCAAAACCACCCTGAGATATCATCTAACCCCAACAAGAATGGCCTATATCACAAAAGCTCAAAACTGTAGATGCTGGCATGGATGTGGTGAAAAAGGAAAACTTTTACACTGCTGGTGGGACTGCAAACTAATACAACCTTTTTGGAAGCAAGTATGGAGAACCCTCAAAGAACTCAAGCTAGACCTCCCATTTGATCCTGCAATCCCATTACTGGGCATCTACCCAGAAAAAAGATCCTTTTATCATAAGGACACTTGCACTAGACTGCTTATCGCAACTCAATTTACAATCACCAAAATGTGGAAACAGCCTAAATGCCCACCAACTCAGGAATAGATTAACAAGCTGTGATATATGTATATTATGGAATACTATTCAGCAATTAAAAAAGATGGAGACTTTACATCCTTTGTATTAACCTGGATGGAAGTTGAACACATTATTCTTAGTAAAGCATCACATAAATGGAGAAGCATGAATCCTATGTATTCAATTTTGATATGAGGACAATTAATGACCTAGTACACGGTGGGGGGTAGGGGAAGGGGAGAGCAGAGAGAGAAAGAAGGAGGGAGGGGTGGAGGAAAAGAAGAGCAAAGAGAGGGAAGGAGGGATGAGGGTGGGATCTCAGTGTGTGACACATCTCTTGGGGGCAAGACACAATTCTAAGAGGGACTTTACCTAACAAATGCAATCAGTGTAACCTGGTTTCTTGTACCCTCAATGAATCCACAACGATAAAAAGAATGTATTACCTAAGCATATGCAAGATATTTTGCTAGGCAATAGGGATAAAAAGATACATAATCCCTTCCCTCAAGATGCCCCCAGTTTCACCAGACACATTGGCGCCTGTAATCCTAGCACTTGTAATCCTGGCCTTGGAGGCCAAGGCAGGTGGATTGCCTTAGTTCATGGATTCGAGACCAGCCTGAGCAAGAACAAGATCCCATCTCTAAAAGTAGCCAGGCATCATGGCAGGAGCCTGTAGTCCCAGCTACTCAAGAGGCTGAGGCAAGAGAATTGCTTGAGCCCAAGAGTTTGAGGTTGCTGTGAGCTCTTATGCCAGAGCACTCTACAGAGGGCAACAAAGCAAGACTCTGTCTCAAAAAAAAAAAAAAAAAAAAGAAGCCCCCAGTCTCTGAAATGGGCTTAGCATGTTCAAAAAGAGGAATTGCAGTATAGCAATCCAGTGGAGTAAATGCTTAAAAACCAACACGTGGGGAGGCTCCAAGACAGCACGAACAACTGCAAGGAAAGACAGAGATGATGGAAGGTTTCACAAGGAAGAGGAGGTATATACCGATTTCCTATTTCTACATGAAGTCCACATCACCTGCAAGTAGTCTTTATAGAAAAAATACTTGTGACCCAACCTCAACAAGACAAAGCGCTAACTGATTATCTATTCAGAAATGGCACATACTTTAGAGTTGACTGGCCAGTTAGGGGTGTAATGTGTGGCCAAGACTAGACACAAGTTGAGAATTGAATCAGTAGTCTTGATTTTGTTAACTTCAAGCTCTGGCCATTTGTACAGTTCAGTCAGGACATCAAAAACCAGGTTTGAGAGAAATGGAGTGGGAAGGGAGGGTAGAGGAGGTTTGATAGAAGGAGGGTAAAAGGTGGGACCACACCTATGGAGCATATTGCAAGAGTACAAGTCAAATCTTTCAAGTATAGAACATAAATGTCTTAACACAATAATCAAGTAAATGAGGCGAAAGCTATATTAGTTTGATGTTAAGTACTCCAAATTGTATTAAACAATCAACACGCTGTACCCCACATATGAATAAATGTATTCATGATCTATGTGTATATGACTTAATAAAAAAAAAAACAGGTTTGACAATTTTCTTAAAGTACACTGCACTATAACCCAAAGGCCATGAGATGGCATTCAGCACATGGAAATCTAACAACTTGTCAAGTCCTAAGGCCCCCTTTTAGGCTGAACACTAGCTCTCAACCATTTTTTAAAAAATCTAATTTATAAAGAAAACATTGAAAATTCAGGACAATTCAAAACTAAGTACCTTAAGAAGCAACTTAATTGTACTAAGTGTACTCCTTCCATCCATGACAGAAGTTCAAACCTTTTGACCAGGATGCAATTAGAAGTACATTTTATGGCTTGGCGCCTGTGGCTCAAGCGGCTAAGGCACCAGCCACATACACCTAAGGTGGCAGGTTCAAATCCCCAGCCTGGGCCCGCCAAACAACGATGGCTGCAACTAAAAAATGGCCAGGCGTTGTGGCGGGCACCTGTGGTCCCAGCTACTTGGGAGGCTGAGGCAGGAGACTCGCTTGAGCCCAGGAGTTGGAGGTTGCTGTGAGCTGTGATGCCACAGCACTCTACCCAGGGGGATATCTTGAGGCTCCATCTCAAAAAAAACAAAAATAAAAATAAAAAAAGAAGTACATTTTACACTGTGATCTAGTACACACGTTTACGTGTCATACACTTACCATTACTATGCATGATACATTCTGGTTTTTTGTGATGTTCACAACCCATTAAATTTTATGACCAATTAATTTCAAATCCATAGTTTAAAAATATAATTCTATACATAATTTTATAAATATATATTAAACTTATAAACTCAGGATACAACAATGCCTTGTTATGTGTAATTTTCACTTTACGGTCATTACAGTTTTGTTCATTTATTTTAGCTATACCATTCCATCTATTAAAGGGGTACAATTTCTGTAACACAAAAGCCAAAATGATCTCTACCTTTCTTTAATTACTATAATGCTTTATATTACTATAATGCTCTGTGGGGTATTTAATTCTTCTAGGCCTTTGATTTACTAGGTGGTTTTCAGAAGGGCCTATTATATTCTAAGGCTCCAATTCTTTAACATACATATTTTCTTTTTGAGACAGAGTCTCACTATGTTGTCCTCAGTAGACTGCTGTGGCTCACAGTTCACAGCAACCTCAAACTCTGGGGCTCAAGCGATTCTCTTGCCTCAGCCTCCTGAGTAGCTGGGACTGCAGGCACCCACCACAATGCCAAGCTATTTTTTTGTTGTTGTTATTGTCGTTTTAGCAGGCTCTGGCCAGGTTCGAACCCACCAGCCATGGTGCATGTGGTCAGCGCCCTAACCACTGAGCAATGGGTGCCAAACCTAGTATACACATCTTAAGAAGGATTTGATTTTTAAGATTACATGTAACACGGTCACAAACATAGTCATAAAAATATTGCACTAACCAAAAAGCTGAATATAGGCCTAAATCAGAAGACTCTGGGGTGAGAAATGTGCCCCTCCTTTTATGGGGAGGAAACAAGACATGAAGAGATTAATTCTTCACCTAAGTCCCAGAACTAGCTGGTTTCAGGAGTAGGCAAGACCTCACAGGTATAGATATTCAGGCCAACAATGCTTCTTACACATCACTCTGCCTGCCCAGAAACCCATGTGCTGGACCGGAGGACTCCCAAATCCACCTCAGATTGATCCCCTTAGATCAAAATAATTTCATGACACAACAGTTATATGTAGAAGTGATGTGATTATCCAAGGACCCCTTAAATCTGTTTTGAACTTGCCAAATCCCTACTTTTAATTCTTCTTTTCTATTACCTATTTTGTAACAGTAAATAGTAAATTCATTATTTGTTGCTAAGGAAAGGGAAAGGAAATGTTCACAAGTCAATTTAGAAAATCAATCATATCTGTAACAAAAGGCTTATTCTAAGAGGAAATTAAACCAAATGCCAAAAACATTTCAGCCATTTCTCTCTTATGATTGAAACTCAACTGTATTCTGAATAGTCACCTTCAAAGTATCCCCTTTGTCTACCTTTGACCACAGAGATATTCAGCAATGAGATATCTAGGATGAGTTAATAAACTTAATTTTCCAACCTTACATATATATATATATATATACACATATATATATACACATATATATATTCAGCAATACTATATATATACACATATATACACACACACATGCTCTCACTCTGTCTCTATATATGTGTGTGTGTATACATATAGCATTAGTACAACACCTTTATACTTTATATGTGTGTGTGTGTATATATATATACCTTTAGTATAACAGCTGAGTATAACAGTGTATATAGCTTTATGTGTGTATGTGTGTGTATATACATATACCTTTAGTATAACAGCTGATAAAATATGTAAGAAATGTGGCAAAGGACCAAAATGTTTGACCTAGTCTGGGTTTCTCCCACTTATATAGGGTGGGCTTACAGGCTGGGCTTTGGGAAGGTCCTTCCCCTCTTTAAGCCTCAGTTTCCTCATCTGCAAAATGTAATAATGGTATGGATCTCTGAGAGTTACTGTAAGGATTAAATGAGAATATATATATATATGTATTTTGAGACAGAGTCTCACTATGCCACTCTCAGTAGAGTGCTATGGTGTCACAACTCAGCAACCTCTTGGGCTTAAGCGATTCTCTTGCCTCAGCCTCCCATGTAGCTGGGACTATAGGCGCCCGCCACAATGCCCAGCTATTTTTGTTGTTGTTGTTGTTGTTGTCATTGTTGCTTAGCAGGCCTGGGCTGGGTTCAAACCCACCAACCCTGGTGTATGTGGCCAGTGCCCTAACCACTGAGCTAGGGGTACCGAGCTGAGGGTATATTTATTTTATTTTATTTTATTTTATTTTATTTTTGAACCTGCCACCTCCGGCATATGGGGTCAGCGCCCCACCACTTTGAGCCAAAGGCGTTGCCCAAGAGACTATATATCTTAATATAATTAGCACGGTACCTGACACATAGTAAGAAACAATGTGTTTGCCATATTTTAAAATGCTTACCCTCCACCTTGTAACTGATTTTTTGCCAAGTTTCTGCCACGCTTCACTAATATACAAGTTGCTATGAGGTTCTACAAGCAATTAAGAACTCCTAATTCCTTGCAAATGTTTTCATGCTAAAGCATGATGCACTATTGAATCTTAGCTTGAAGCTCTTGCTCAGAAACAGCAATCAGTAATACAAACTTCTATTCTCTATATCAAAATGAAAGTAAATATAATCTTTACCATCCTCCTGATGTAGTTCCTTTCGCCTCCCTCGTCTCATCTGTAGAGGGTCAATGCTAAGTAGTGATTCAGAAATTTTTAATGAAGTTAAATGTATTGTTACAAGTTCACATTCTGTAAAATATTAGCAATGACAGCAAGCAATTATACTCCTGTTTAAAAGCAAGACAGCTAATCCTTAAAAGCTGGAAAAGTCAGATCCAAAATATCATCTTAAATTTGTTTTTAAGAAACATAACACTATTAGATTCTTCAAAGCAAAAGAGAACGTAATGACTCACTCCTTAGACAATATACTAGTCTCCCTTTTCATGTTATTAAATATAGACTTTGATACCAGCTTTGTTTTTTTTTTTTTTTCTGTTTTTGGCTGGGGCTAGGTTTGAACCCACCACCTCTGGCATATGGGGCCAGTGCCCTACACCTTTGAGCCACAGGCACCACCTGATACTAGCTTTATAGAAGTTCCTAGTGTGTTCAATTTGTTCGTATGTGTATATATATATATATACATATATATATATAAAAATACATATATATATAGGACCCTGGCCAAATATGTTTCACAAAGCTTATTTTTAAAAGTGAAGCAGGTTTTTTTATGACCCTATTTTCAGTCTTGGTAAGCTAATATGCATCATAAAACACCCACAGAGGGTTATGCCATGCACTAGCTCCCAATGTTTCTTGTCAATAAAACTTTTATGAAAGAACATCTCAATATCACCAGTGAGGAATTCACCTAAGAATGACACATAAATGCTTGAAATGACTCAGCCCCTTGCCCTCTAGCCCAAGACACCATCACTTTTATTTTTTTTTTTTTTTGAGACAGGGTCTCGCTCTGCGGCCCAGGCTAGAGTACAGTGGTGTCATCACAGCTCACTACAGCCTCCAACACCTAGGTTCAAACGATCCTTCTGCCTCAGTCGCATGAGTAACTGGGACTACAGGCATGTGCCACCACGGGCAGCTAACTTTTTTATTTTTTGTATAGACAGGGTCTTGCTATTGCCCAGGCTATGTGACTTTTTTGTAATTGCTTCTTACCAGTGACCTCTCAAGCATCTAATCAGTAGCCTTTCCCAGTGTTTATCCTTACCAACTTCAATGACACCATTGATCCCTCCATGAAAAATGGCTTCAAGAATGAGAATGGTGGCCAGGTGTAGTGGCTTACACCTGGAATCCCAGCACTTGGGAGGCTGAGGTGGGTAGATTCCCTGAACTCAGGGGTTCAAGACCAGCCTGAGCAAGAGCAAAAACCCCATCTCTAAAAAAACAGCCAGGCATTGTGGTGGGCACCTGTAGTCCCAGCTACTTGGGAGGCTGAGGCAAGAGAATCTCTTAAGACCGAGACTTTGAGGTTGCTGTGAGCTGTGACACCACAGCACTCTATCGAGGGTGACAAAATAAGATTCTGTCTGAAAAAAAAAAAAAAAGATGAGAATGGTGTGGTTAAGACCTGACAATCTGTCTGGCTGCTCTTAGACCCCTTGAGCCACCATTTAAGAAATCCAATGAATCTGCCAGACAGTCCCCATCTCAGTCACAGCACCAGACGTCCCAGCCCCAGATGAGCTCCCAGATGAAAACAGCTGACTGAGTGATCCACCCAATGCTATGTGGAGCAGAACTACCTCCCAGGTGAGCCCAGCCACCCCACAGAATAGCTTTATAAAGATAAACTTGCCAGGCGCAGTGGCTCATGCCTGTAATCCTAGCATTCTGGAAGGCTGAGGGTGGATTGCCTGAGCTCACAAGTTCCAGACAAGCCTGAGCAAGCACAAGACCCCAGCTCTATTAAAAAAAAAAAAACTGAGGAAAGAAGATTGCTTGAGCTCAAGAGTTTGAGCCCATGGGAGCTATGAAACTCTACCACAGCATTCCACCAAGGATGACAACGTAAGATTCAGTTTCAAAATAAAAAAAATTGAAAAATAAACTTCACAAACTCATCAAAAAGAAAAAAAAATGCTGACATCCCAGGGGAGTGGGGTGAAAACTTCAGTTCTTCAGGAATCAAGCTCCTGGCTCTATTCAAAGACGTACAAGAAAGCAGATTATATCTGATAGAATACAGATACCAAAGGGAATATGCAGACAGAGTACTTGGATTATCATAGGAAAATATATCTACAGCATCACATGGACATGCCCAATAGTGCAAAGCATACTAGAGTGAAGTAAACTCTTCTGAAGAAACCAATGATAAAGAC
>NW_003852446.1:9089843-9090987 GCF_000181295.1 Otolemur garnettii
AAAAAAAAAAAAACCTGTAGTTCTTATAAATACCTGTACTGGTAGATGATAACAGATTTGGGGTTAAGATTCTAATATCTAAAGTTACTTAAACAATTCAACTGAAAAGACAATAAGCCATTTAAGTTCAACTGCAGTAGAATTCAAAGAAAGGCAATGAATGAATGTCATTTTTTACCTATGAAAACGGCAAAGGTGTTTTTAAAAGAAAAGGTAAAATTTAGCAAAGTTCAGGGAAATTGCTAATGAGCAAGTAAAAGTGTGCAACTGTTCTGAAAGGTTACGTGAAATACACATTCATATTCATATTCATACAGCCTTCAACATATAGATTGCTCACTTCTCTGTTTTTGTAAAGGAAATAATTTAGGGGTCAAATGTTTTAAGTATGTAGAACATTTACTGCAACATTGTTTATAATAACAGAAAAAAATCTAGGGAATATGTAGACAAAGTACTTGGATTATCACAGGAAAATATATCTACAGCATCACATGGACATGCCCAATAGTGCAAAGCATACTAGAGTGAAGTAAACTCTTCTGAAGAAACCAATGATAAAGACATTGGTCTTTATCAATTGGTCTTTGGCCATCCTCAAAGACCACACATTGAAAAAATATCAAAGCAAAAACTAAGAACTTGGTAGTAAAAGCCTGAAGTAAAATTGGGAGCTCACTACAGACTATTCAATACGAAACAATTTCCCACTCACATGAAGTAAATCCACTTTTTTTTTTTTTGCAATTTTTTTTTTGGCCAGGGCCAGGTTTGAACCCACCACTAGACACTTTAGCAGTACTAGTACTGATTAAAAATTCTCCTTAGAGAGAATCAGTTCTTAGGGATAGAATGCTAATAATCCAGAACATACTGGACATCCTTTAGTTTGCTTCATCTCATCTTCTTACGGCGCCTGTGGCTTAGTGGGTAGGGCGCTGGCCCCATATACCGAGGGTGGCAGGTTCAAACACAGCCCCGGCCAAACTGCAACAAAAAATAGCTGGGCACTGTAGCGGGCGCCTGTAGTCCCATCTACTCGGGAGGCTGAAGCAGGAGAATTGCCTAAGCCCAGGAGTTGGAGGTTGCTGTGAGCTGTGACGCCACAGCACTCTACTGAGGGCAATAAAGTGAGACTCTGTCT
>NW_003852446.1:9091176-9093457 GCF_000181295.1 Otolemur garnettii
TGTTTGGCGGGTCCGGGCTGGGGATTCGAACCCGCCACCTTAGGTGTACGTGGCTGGCGCCTTAGCCGGTTGAGCTATAGGTGCCGAGCCTGCAGTAGGTTTCTTAACTGAACTCCACTTAACACATTTGTAAAACTCACCAGGGCCCATCCTGTCGCAGGGCCACCTAGCCTTCCCAGTCCACCATGTCATAGGCAGACATGCCAAAAGCTGTATTGAAGGGCCAGGCAAATCTCAGGATGGTAGGAGAGCACTGGGAGACCAGTCACAGCACTTCCTGACTCCATGAGTTAAACTGCTTACCTCCAAGACATGGTTGTGTTTGTTCCCATGACAATTTATGCCAGTGGTACTTATTAACTGTAATTTCAATAAACATTATATAAGCTTTTTAAAAAGCTTTCCAGCTAATTCTGAGGCAGAGCCAGTTGTATGACCACTCTTCTACAACTCACACTCTAAAGAAAATTGCTTCCTTCTTGGGAGCACCTTTTTCAGAGATTACTTTTTTCTTCAGTGTAGCCTGTTTTTTGTCTCTTGTGAATTTGATCAAGTCTTCTTCCCATCAAGGAAGAAACTATCTTGGCTGCAGATTAATGAGAATGCCTTCCTTTGGCTTCCTAGGTGACAATGTGATTCTGGGTGTGAACTCCCTTGCTATATTCCTTGAAAGCAGTACACTGTACTGGCCAGGAGTACCCTGGACCCACACTGCCTGGTTCTGAATCCCAGCACCACAACTTCTTGGCTGTTTTACCTTCAACAAGTTACTTAACTTCTCTGTGCTTCAGTTTCCTGAATGGCCTAAACCCATGTGGGGGATGTTATAGAACCTGTCTCATTGTATTGATTAGAAGAAATAAGTGGGCTAATACATGCCAAGTGCTAAGGACAGTGCCTAACCAGCACATGGCAAGTGTCCATAAGCATAAGCAGGTATTATTACTATTGTTCTTGTTTTTAATCAATGTATCCTGCCCAGCCCCATGCACAGTATACTGAATAGTTGTCTGGTGAATGAAAGAATGACAAAATGGTCCTGTTTCCTCATCCAGATCATCTCTGAACACCTCTCATAGTATGGTTTTGGATCTAAAGCTTCCCACAAATCTTCACAGTTGCTGTTATCTTTTACTGAATCCCTTCACCCCCAACTTTTCATCTACCTTCTGCCAACAACAAAAGCTGGGAAATAGAGGGAAGAAAATCCCACTAAAAATTTTATAAACATCCAAGAGAAGGCTACAAGAGGCCTGTCAGAAGCAAAATACAAAGGAATCATGTGGAGTTGATGGGATTTTAGATAAGTTAGAGATGTCACCCAAATTCCTTGGCAGGATATGTAACGCCTTGTATACTGATAGTAAGAAAAGAATATGTCCAACTGTGTAAAAAGGCATTCTGCCCTAATTCCTTTAGCAAATACAATGCAACAAGGTAGGTTTACAATGAAAACTGTTTTGAAAATATTTGTGGTTTAATAATTCTTTCTCCCCTCGGCCCCATCCAGCCATTCTGTTATTATACTTTTCCGATCACCCTAAATGCTAACTACATTCTCCTTCTCGATGGAGGATGGAAAGCAACACTAAAATCAAGGCCATTATTAGGGACTGTGTCAATGCAGGTGAAAGGCTGGTTTTCCACACGTGAGGTTTTCCTAGGGCTCCACAAGGTAGTCCTTTCTCAAGGTCACTGGTACACTCATGGAGTTGAAATGCCGCTGCCCATCTAAGTACAACATGGACTCTGAAACACAAGAAAGATAACCCTGGAGAAAACTTGCAGCACCTTAGAGAATCATGACACAAACACAAGACTGCTTAGGAATACTGGGACAGAATGAGGAGCACTATTAGGCCAGGGTTGTGCAATATTCCCAAGGGAATAGACTATGACTCCTGTCCCTTTCCTTTGGCTGGACCAGTTTTAGCTGCCAGTGGCTGCTTGCAGCTGACACTAGCCCTGTAGAAGATGCCAAGTGGGTAGGGCAACAACTGCCACCTGAAGGCCATAGGTTATCTTTGGCCTTCAAGGCTGCAGAATCTCAAAAGCAAAATCTCTTAAAGACATGCTCTTGTGCTGACAGGCATCTGTGTACTTCCCACAACAATTTATTTATTTTTTTTTTGAGACGGAGCCTCAAGCTATCCCCCTGGGTAGAGTGCCATGGCATCACGCTCACAGCAACCTCCAACTCATGGGCTCAAGTGAGTCTCCTGCCTCAGCCTCCCAAGTAGCTGGGACTACAGGCACTCACCACAACGCCTGGCCATTTTTT
>NW_003852446.1:9094325-9109323 GCF_000181295.1 Otolemur garnettii
GGTGCCTGTAGTCCCAGCTACTTGGGAGGCTGAGGCAAGAGAATCGCTTAAGCCCAAGAGTTTGAGGTTGCTATGAGCTGTGACACCACAGCACCATACCGAGGGTGACAAAGTGAGACTCTGTCTCAAATAAATAAATAAAGTTCTTCCCTTCATTAGGGACAAGCAATAATCATAGCTCACCTCCATATGTTCTGGGAAAAACCAAGGGCACTTCTTTTTCCGACATGAACGTGAAATGAAAGACATTGGTGGTTGTATGCTCTTTTTTCTGAAGAGAGGCCACTTCACTGTGTACTCTGACTTGAATGTAATTGTTCTGAGTAAAGCAAACCTAATAGATTATAGACACTATAGTTAGTCAATTGTAGACTATATTAGAGGAAAAAAGGCAATCATAAAAGAAACAGTGTCTTTAAGATATAGAAACTTCTCTTTGAAGTCAAAATGGCAACAAAATTGAATTTAATCTTTCATCACACACCTACCTGTGAAGAAAGAAAGAGCAATGAGCCAATTTCAACAGGTTTCTGAAACATGATGTCATCCACTGCCACCACAAATGGTCGCGAACCACTATTGGGGAAAATTTCAAAATTTAGATGATCTAAATTTTTTCCCTAACGACCAGCTGAAGCAAAATAAAAATGAACAAAAATAAACTCTGAGAAGGGGGAAATGATTATAGCAGTAAGGAATGGTAAGAGACACCACTATGATCAGAACAGAACAAAAACTAGTATATATATTTCCCTACACTACCACTGTATTTTCTCAGTAGTTCTTTAATGTGCTAACTTAGAAAAAGCATCAGACTTCTAAAATGAAGACCAAACCCAGCTGGTATCAATGTAGTATATATTTAAAAATAACATATTCCCAAACACATACAGGCTGATTCAAAATGCTTCATTTCAGTGGAGTAGTATGGTATAAAGTGCTTCTCAAAAGTTAAGAATGCCTTAAATCTAACTCACCCAAAGCTACACGCAGTAGCCCAAGCAAGTTCATATGCTTTCCTCATAAGGAAACCACCAAAGATGCGATTGAAAATGTTCCGCTCCTACAGGATGTAAAATAAATCATTAATCAATACAAACTTATGGCCACTCTCATATACGGAACAAAGGAATTAGCAATGTTCTGTAACAAAAGTCATTTCAAGGGTATGTCAAATCTTGGACAAATATTATGAATGCACGCTATCCTATTCAGAAAATTTCTCACTGAATTATAATACCTGAGGGTGGCAAATTTCCAAGCTCTTCAGTTTTGAATTCTCCATCCACACTGCATTAGGGGGCAAAATTCGACTCTGAAAACTTATAGTCCTGTACAAATGGAGATTTATGAGACCCTGTTAATGCCATGGTTTCACTCCTGAAAAGTAAAAACATTTGCAAATAACACCCAAAACACGCAGGCAGATGTGGCTCTGGAGAAGGCCAAGGTCTAAATGCTTTCCCAACTTGGGAAAGCATCCCAAGCATCACCATCCTAACTTACTTTGGATCTAGTGTACTAAGAAACATCTCATGTATAGTGGTCCTCTCCTCCGCGCTGGGAGCCATTTTCAGTAATGATGTGGAACTGAGGGCAATTCTTCTCCCCTTGTTCACTGGAACATGGGAGAATAAGGAGCAATGATTAGGAAATCACATTATACACAAGTGACCCTGACCTGGGGTGCCTTGGATCCTACAAAGGTAGTATTTCAAGATTTCAAATACCACCAAAAATTTTATAAATATCCAAGAGAAGGCTACAATAGGCCTTTCAGATGAAAATTATATCAGCTCAGTAAGAGACCACTTATTATCCTGATCTAGAATCCCGAATGGCAGTGACCCCATTAAGATGCATTTCCCATTTCATTAAAACTGAGGAAACAAATTACTTCACTTAATAAATACTGTCTGATCAATAAAACTGTTTAAAATATGGACTCCAAAGGACAAAAAAAAATTTTAATTTCAATAAAATCTTGGTATGACTAAGACATTAAGTGGTATGAAGAGTCCATATATGATCTTAATTAATCTACTGTGCAGCATAATTAATGTACTTTTCAATTTTCTCTTATTATTATAAACAAATTAATGTACATTCTCCTTGTCTAAAGAGCTCTTCTTCCTCTGGGCTTTCAAGGATGAGTGGATTTACAAATGCCGGCCTAAAGAGAAGAGAAGACAAGAATACAGTTTAAGTTAAGATGTGCCATTATCTAAAAAGAACTTGAAGATGAACAATTACCTGCTAGTTTTAAAGTCTTCTGCTGTTCATTTTGGGTAAGGCTTACTGCCTGCCTTACACATGAACATGGGAACAATTCGCGTCTTCTGGTTACGGACTTACCTATACACCACAAAGTTCACATTATAAAGAGGATACTGCTGCTTGCCACATGTTTAACCTGCCACATGTTCTAACCATAAAGAAACAGTCAAATTCAGGTTGCAGAACATTCTACAAGACAATTTCCTTGGACTCTTCAAAAATGTCTTAGGCCAGGTGCAGTGGCTCATGACTTTTAATCCTAGCACTCTGGGAAGCTGAGGTAGGAGGATCCTTTACGCTCAGGAGTTTGAGATCACCCTTGGCAAGAGTCAGACCCCACCTCTACTAAAAACAGAAAAACTAGCCAGGCCTTGTGGTGGGTACCTGTAGTCCCAGCTACTTGGGAGGCTGAGGCAAGAAGATCACTTGAGCCCAAGAGCTTGAGGTTGCTATGAGCTATGATGCCAGGGCACTCTACCCTGGCAACAGAATAAGATACTGTTTCAAAAAAAAATGTTAATGTCTTAAAAGACAGTGAATGTGCATATTTATAGACTCCTAAGTCAAATTTCTACAAACAAGATTTCCCATAGGTTTCTAAACTCCATCTTGTACTAAGGTCAAGCTTGTAACATTCCTTCCCGCCCCGCCCCTATAATGAGATACTTTCATTTTAGATGCCTCTGGTGTAACTTTTGTTAGGAACCAAGAATTCAATTTTTTTTTTGAGACAAGAGCCTCAAGCTGTCACCCTGGGTAGAGTGCCATGGCATCGCAGTTCACAGCAACCTCCAACTCCTGGGCTTAAGCGATTCTCTTACCTCAGCCTCCCAAGTAGCTGGGACTACAGGTGTCCACACAATGCCTGGCTATTTTTTGGTTGTAGTTGTCATTGTTGTTTGGCAGGCCCGGGCTGGATTCGAACCTGCCAGCTCTGGCATATGTGGCTGGCGCCCTAGCCACTTGAGGTACAGGCACCGAGCCCAAGAATTCAATTTAACATAAAAAGAATAAAGTCGGCTCAGCGCCTATAGCTCAACCAGCTAAGGCGCCAGCCACGTACACCTAAGGTGGCGGGTTCTAATCCCCAGCCCGGACCCGCCAAACAACAATGATGGCTGCAACCAAAAAATAGCCGGGCGTTGTGGCGGGCGCCTGTAGTCCCAGCTACTTGGGAGGCGGAGGCAGGAGACTCGCTTGAGCCCAGGAGTTGGAGGTTGCTGTGAGCGTGATGCCATGGCACTCTACCCAGGAGGACAGCTTGAGGCTCTGTCTCAAAAAAAAAAAAAAAAAAGAATAAAGTCAAATAAGTTAAAGTCTGTATGGTTAAATCTGTCTTGGATGACCATAATAAATCACCATATAAACTAATGGATCTTTTTATTTTTTTAACATACATCCTGGCTCTGTCCACTGAAAAGACCTAGAAACAATGACAAACTTACAACAATACACCATTCCAGTGCCCAGATTTTGGTGTATAAGTATCAGTTCCCAGGGAAAGGAACAGTAAGACTCCTCAGAGTAATGGCAGATTCCAAGCCCAGGGTAGGAAATGTATAAGATAAGTCCAAGTTACATTATGTTGCACCAGAGAGAGAGAAGGTATCAAAGACTAACAGAGATGGGTGGAAATGCCACAGTTGCCAGCTTAGAGGTGTCCCCACTGACAAAAGATGACATCTTGAGCATCAGGAAGAATAATGACTATAATTTACTGAAATACATTTAATATACACGTTCTTGGTGCCATGACTCAGATATAAACATGAAACACATTAAAATCAATCATCTATTCATGTCATTGGTAGCTAGTGAACCAACTCGTTATTCTGAAAACATCTAAATAGGCCAAGCATGGTGGTTCACACCTATAATGCTAGTACTCTGAGAGGCCGAGGCAGGTGGATTACCTGAGCTCAGGAGTTTGAGACCAGCCTGAGCAAGAGTGAGACCCAATCTCTACTAAAAATAGAAAAACTAGGTGGGTATAGTAGCGGGAGCCTGTAGTCCCAGCTACTCAGGAGACTGAGGCAAGAGGATTGCTTGAGTCCAACGGTTTGAGGTTGCTGCAAGCTGTGACGCCATGGCACTCTACCCAGGGTGATTGAGTGAGATGCTGTCTCAAAAAAAAAAAAAAAAACACATGTAGGAGACTGTACAACTCTGAATATATTAAAAGTTATTATATTGTACACTTTATTGGGTCAATTTTATAGTATGTGAATTATATCTCAATAAAACTGTTAGCAAAAAATAAGACTTAAGAGACATAAAAATCAAATGTAATATGTGGTTCTTATTTGGGGCTTTTTGGTTTATTTGCTTGGTTAGATTTTTGGTTTTATTTTGGGTTTTGTTTTTGTTTTGGGTTTTGTTTTGTTTTTTTGAGACAGAGTCTCACTTTGTCGCACTTGGTAGAGTACTGTGGAGTCATAGCTCACAGCAACCGCACACTCCAGGGCTCAAGCAGTCCTCTTGCCTCAGCCTCCCAAGTAGCTGAGAATACAGGCACCCTCCACAATACCTGGCTAGTTTTAGAGATGGGGTCTCACTCTTGCTCAGGCTCGTCTTAAAACTCCTGAGAGCAGGTATCAACTTTGGCCTCCCAGAATGCTAGGATTACAGGCATAAGCCACTGGGCTCACCCTGGTTAAGTGTTTGTTTTTGAAATGGGGTCTTGCTCTTTTGCCAGAGATGGAGTGCAGTAGTGTCCTCACAACTCACAGCAACTTCAAACTCCTGGGCTCAAGCAATCTTCCCACCTCAGCCTCCTGAGTTGCTGGGGCTACAGGCACCTGTCACTGTACCCAGCTAATTTTTTAATTTTTTGTAGAGGCAGAGTCTCACAATGTTGCTCAGGCTGGTCTTGAATTTCTGGCCTCAAGCAATCCTCCTTCCTCAGCCTCCCAAAGTGGCAGCACTATAGGCCTGAACCACTACATCTGGCCAATGTGTACCTTATTTGGATCCTGACTTAAATCATTCAAAATATATTTGGGGGAAAATCAGACATGAACTGAACACTAGAATATGTTAAGGAATTATTTTTTAGGTATAATAATGGTAATATAGTTATTTAAGAGAGTATCTTCATTTTTAAAAAGATGCCTACGTTAAAGTATTTAAGCATAAAATGTCATTATGTATGGGATTTGCTTTAAGATATTATAAATTTTCTTTCTTTTTCTTTTTTTTTGAGACAGAGTCTCAAGCTATCACCCTGGGTAGAGTGCCTTGGAGTCACAGCTTACAGCAACCTCAAACTCTTGGGCTTAAGCGATTCTCTTGCCTCAGTCTCCCAAGTAGCTGAGACTACAGGCACCCACCACAATGCCCAGCTATTTTATTGTTGTTGTTGTTGCAATTGTCATTGTTTTAGCTGGCCCGGGCCAGTTTGAACCCTCCAGCCTCAGTGTATTGCATGTGGCCAGTGCCATAACCACTGTGTTACAGGTGCCAAGCCAAGATACTATAAATTTTCTTTAAAGAAAAAAAAAAAACAGATGAAACAAAAAAAATGGAAAAAATGTTATTACAATTAAAAATGTTAAGTCCAGGTGACAAGTACATAGACATTATAATCTCTCCAGTATTACGTACCTTTGAAATTCTTCAAAATAATTACAAAAAAACAGCAATTACCCTTTATTTTCAGAATCGCGAGCCACCATTACAAATGTTGCATCCAAAACAGGACAAAATTCATCACCATGCAACTAAAGAACAAGAAAAGAAAATGCCAGATATGAGAAATGCATTCATTCACTGGATAGACCTACTGCAATTCGAACAAGCAGCATGCATGTTTTGAAAAAGTCTGAAATTGGAAAAAGGGGAGAAGTGCACTCATTAACCAACATCTGCTGAAGGCCTACCCTGAGCCAGGCACAGCACTAGGTTCTGGGAATGGCAGGATGACCAAGGAGCCTGTGGTCTAGCCGAGGAGTAAGACACCTCAAAACCCAAACAGTGCACTGTGCAAGATATGCTGGGATGGGCAAGAGTCACAGAGGGCATCATCGCATTTAACTTGCCCATATCCTACAGAACCCAGGCTTCCTTCAGGGTCAGCTGACCTCCCAAGGGCATGTCTACCCAAATGGATCACCTGCTATGCTCATGAACACTAGTATTTTCAGGGAAATGTAACATGCCAACATTACCAGCACATGTTTATGCCTCCTTAGCTGAACACAGGAGCTCTCAGGAAGGGAGAAAATCAGAAATGATTCTATGGATTAAGTAAAACATAGGTTGAATATCTCTAATCCAAAAATCCAAAATATTCCAAAATTTTGTTTGCTTTTTATTTTTTTCAAAATCTGAAAGTTTTTGATTGCCCTTATATTCAAAAATTTTTGGATTAATAACACTGAATCAGGGTGGCACCTATGGCTCAGTGGGTAGGATGTGGGCCCCATATACTAAGGGTGGAGGGTTTGAAGCCAGCCCCGGCCAAACTGCAACAAAAAAACAGCCGGGCATTCTGGTGGGCACCTATAGTCCCAGCTACTTGGGAGACTGAGGCAAGAGAATCGCCTAAGCCCAGGAGTTATAGGTTGCTGTCAGCGGTGATGCCACAGCGCTCTACTGAGGGAGATAAAGTAAGACTCTGTCTCAAAAAAAAAAAAAAAAAGAATGCTTAATCAGTAAACATGATGCAAGTATTCTGAAATCAGGAATACTTCCCATCCCAAGCATTTTGGATAAGAGACACTCAACCTATATTTACCATGCACCCGTGTCTGAACTTTTAAGGTATTTCTTTCTCCCCTAGAAGTTTCTATTTCCAGGAAAGTCATATCATAAAGTAGTGACAGAATTTACAGCCTGAAGGTATATTCAGTTCCCTCCTCAACAGATGATACAAGCCTGATCACTACCTGTTCAGCCCTTACTGCCTTCCCCCTCAACTGTGGAGACAGTCTCATCCATCTCATGCCACTCACCTATTCAAACCTTTCACTAGTTCTACCTTTCTTCCTGTTAGCATGGCATATAAATCCCTCCATGACAGAGCCCAGGATTTCTTTCCAGTTGTCCAGCAAATACTGCCCTCATACCTGCACCTTTTTCTCTAGCCACAGCTAACACACTGGGATATAGCAAGCTGTTGATCACCTCTCATCAGTGCCTTGGCCTGATGCCCTCCTCAGCAGCCTTACTCTTTTTCTTTTCTTTTTTTTTTTGTTTTTTGTTTTTTGCTTTGCAGTTTTGGCCGGGCTGGGTTTGAACCCATCACCCTGGTATAGGGCCAGTGCCCTACTCCTTGAGCCACAGGCGCCGCCTCCAGCAGCCTTACACTTTAAGATTATCCTCCCCTCCCCTGACCTATCCCTATTTCCCAGGCCAAGTTCATCATTCCCTCCTTCATTCAGCTACTTTAATGGAAAAAAAAAATCCTCCCTTAACAATGGTTCTCAATGTATTAATAAGAGAGGTAAATACCACTCCTGTAGGAAGTATGTGCAAAAGTGTAGGGGTGGTTTTGTTTGTCACATGACTTGAGGCACGGGGGTGGGGTGGGGGGGTGGAACCTCACTCTGCAGGGAACAGGCCTGCCAAACAAAGAATTTTCCCACATAAAATATCAGTAGCATCTGTGTTGAGAAATACCATATAATAATATGCTATGTCACAATCATTTATTTATGTGGCTGTCTCTCTGCTGCACCATGAGCTCCCTAAAGACAAAGACCATTTTCTTCACATTTGTATACCAGAACTTAGCATGAAGACTGGCAGACAGCAGACACCTGATCAATGTTTACCAATGAACAAATGAGACAGGTAATTCTTGAGCACTACTAGAATGCAAACTCCAAGAGAACGGAACTTAGTTTTGCTCACTACCATAAGCCTAGCACAAAATAGGTGCTCAATAAATAATTGCTATATGAATGTTAAATGAATGGATGTCAGGAAGTAGGCTAGGTGATTTAAACCCAGGTCCTGTTATTGAGGAGCACAGTCTAGTGGAAGAGAAAAGATATGTTCATATAAAGCTCTGGAGGACAAAGAGTAGTAGGTATGAGGAGAGAGGGTCAGAGACACAATACCAAGGAAGGAATCCCGGGGAAGGAACGGGTACTATAAGCTGGAAGGATCAGGGAAGTGGTCGGGCCAGAATTAACCCTGAAGCACAGGGGGAAGGAATGAAAATGCACTAAGACAGACCCCAAGGAATTTCAGGCAAAGGAAGCATAAGCAATGATATTCACTCCACTACAGGTTGAGTATCCCCCTACACAATGCTTATGATCATTAAGTGTTTTCAGATTTCAGATGTTTTCTTATTTGGGTATATTTCTATTGACTCTTTACCAGTTGAGCATCCTAAATCTGAAAACCCAAAATCCAAAATATTCCAATGAGCATTTCCTCTTCAGCTTCAGGTCAGTGCTCAAAAGGTCTCAGATTTGCCAGGCTCATGCCTCTAATCCCAGCACTGTGGGCAGCTGAGGCAGGAGGATTACTTGAGCTCAGGAGTTGGAGACTTGTCTGAGTGAGAGCGAGACCCTGACTCATGAAAAAAATTGAAAAACCCAGCCAGGTACCATGGCAAGAGCCTATAATCCCAGTGGCTTCAGAGACTGAGGCAGCAGGATGCCCACAGCCTGAGTCTGATGTTGTAGTGAGTTATGACGCCATTGCACTCTGCTCAGGGGCACAGGGTAGAACTCTGTCTTGACAAAAAAAAAAAAAAGTCTCAGATTTTGGAGCACTTCAGATTTTATACTTTCATTACTTATTTTTATTTAAACCAGCTTATTATAATAAATACTTACTAGTGCCAAGCACTAGGAATGCCAGAATAAAAAATTCCCTATTCTGGTGGCTCCACCTACACCGAGGCTGGCAGGTTTGAATCTGGCTTGGGCCAGGTAAAGCAACAATGACAACTGCAACAGAAAAATAGCTGAGCATTGTGGCAGGCACCTGTAGTCCCAGCTACTTGGGAAGCTGACGCAAGAGAATCGCTTAAGGCCAAGAGTTGGAGGTTGCTGTGAGCTGTAATGTCACAGCACTCTACCTAGGGTAACAGCTTGAGACCCTGTCTCAAAACAAAAATTCCCTATTCTTATGATGCTCAGTGTCTAGCTGTGAACTCTAAATGGTAAGTCAATGGGAATATCATTAGAAAGGCAGGTTAGAGCTAGTTTATGGAGCACCTAAAATTAGTCAAACAGTTTAGACTTTAATCCACAGATAACAAATTACCATTTTCCAAGATCAGCATTGGAAAATTTATCTGCTAAAAATATGTAAAACTGGGTGGTGTCTGAGGTCCAATGGGTAGGGCACTGGCCCCATATACCAAGGGTGGTGGGTTTGAACCCAGCCCCAGCCAAACTATAACAAAAAATAGCCAGTTGTGGCAAGTGCCTGTAGTCCCAGCTACTCAGGAGGCTGAGGCAAAAGAATTGCCTAAGCCCAGGAGCTGGAGGTTGCTATGAGCTGTGATCGCACGGAACCCTACCAAGGGTGGTAAAGTGAGACTCTGTCTCTCTCTCTATATATATATATGTAAAATTAACAGAGAGAGGATGAGAGGAAGGATGATTAATTAAAATACAGTTAAGGCACTCAAGAGGCAGCAAGGACTTGAATAAAACATAGAGCCAAGGGGATGGGAACAAAAGGATTCTGATAAGTTGATGTGTGATGAATTTGCAAGACTTGGCAAAAGGCTACATAGGAAAGGGAAAAATTAAAGCTGTCTCAAAGGTTTGAAGTTGAAGGGAAACAGGAGGCTGGCAAAGGGGAGGCTGGAGAAGGATCAGGATCTGATGCATTTAGCTTGGAACGTACTTGAACTTGAAATAGCAGCAGCACATCTAAGTGGAGAAATATAATGAACATCCAGAAAGGTGGGTGTGAAGGTCAAGCCTAGAATAAAGATTTGTAACCAACTCAGTAGTATTAATAAATTAATATTATTGGCAACAGTGGTTACTATGTGAGAAGCACTATACCAGATTCCTCACGTGAGTGGGCTTTCTGCCCCTCATTTCTCCTTATCACAACCAGATAACATAACACTGTTACTATTTTCATATTATACTTGAGAAAACAAGAGGCTCAGAAAAGGTAAGTAGTCACATGGCTTAATAAGCATTAAAGCTGGGATTAGAATCTACCCAAACCAGGGGCAGAGCTCTTATCACTCCCTGTATCACCTGTCAGGGATCGAAAGGATCACTCAAGTCTTGAGTTATTAGTCAAAAGACCAGTGAGAAATGCAAATTTAAAACAAAAGTGTTTACTTGTCTAATATCAATTTTGGCCCTCTCTTTCAGTAATTCCTGTATGTCTTTTTTAATCTATTTACTGACGATTCTCTAGAAAGAAGGTTCTATGCCAGAAACCTGCTGCACATGGTACCAAGTAGGCTAGAAATTAACCAAGCATATTTTTAAAAAGAGTGTGGACAAATCAGATGAGCATCCTAGCAACTGTTTTGTTTTAAAAACTGTATTACTGTCAGTTACATCAACATGAGAGTTCAAAGATTCCATCACTTAAATACAGTATTAAATAAAAAAAAATACTTACCCATTTTGACAAATAATTTCTTACAGAGGCAGCTTCAGACTTTTTCTGAGAGTATGAAATTTCTTTAACCAAAAAGTGAAATGCTTCATAATTCCATAACAGAAAAAAATGCATCTGAATAACATCTGCTGAATACCCTGGCATAATTAAATAAGTTATTCTTAACCTTTTGACTACAAAACATATGTATTCAAAGATGTTCATCTGCTGTGAATGCTGCCTGTTGGCATGTTTCATTTCTGAGTGTTCCACAATCAAAGGGTTAAGTAACTTTTCCACAATGGAATCGTAGCCATACTCTAAACTATTTGATTCTCTGCTGTTATTCTCTTTGAGGTACTTTTTCTTGTCAAATGTCTCCATTTGTAACAGTAGTCTGAGTTTTGCTTATTAGAAGGGCTGTTCCTAACTGCTGCAATAGTCCAAATCAGTTAAGTGTTGAATTTGTGTCCCGCAAAAAGATGTGGAAATCCTAACCCCCATACCTGTGAATATGACTTTATTTGGAAATAGGGTCGTTGCAGACATAATTAGTTAAGATGAGGTCATACTGAAGTAGGGTGGGCCCTTAATCCAATATGATTAGTGTCCTAATGAGAAAAGAAGAAACACAGAGACAGAGACACATGAGAGAACACCATGTAATAACAGAGGCAGAGACTGAATGAAGTGCTGTAGCTGCCAGGCAAGGAGCACCAAGGACTGCAGGCAAACCACCAGAAGTGAAGAAGAGACAAGGACGGGTTCCTCTTACAGCTTTCACAGGGAGCATGGCTCTGCTCACACACCTTCTAGTCTTCAAACTGTGAGATAATAAATTTCTGCTGTTTTAAAGCTATCAGTTTGTGGTACTTTGTGGTACATTGTCCCCTCAGTATTCATGGGTGATTGGTTCCAAGACCTCTCACAAATACTAAATTCCACAGATCTCAAGCCCTTTATTTAAAATGGCATAGTTATTTCCCCATCATCTATATATCCTCCTATATTTCTCAACCTTCCTAATGCTGTGATGTATTTTCATTGTTACAAAGGGATCGCAACACACAGGTTGAGAACCGCTGCTTTAAATCATCTATAGATTACAGTAGAACCTCTGTAAGTTGACCACCCAAGGAACTGTAACAAACTGGTCAATATACCAAGGTGGTCAACATAAGGAACTAGGCCTACTGTACTGATACATACATGTGGTACATGTTCAGTCTCTGAAAATTAGGTCAACTTAAGGAGGTGGTGAGTGAAGGTAGGTGGTCAGCTATGGAGGTTCTACTATATTTAAAATACCTACTGCAATCTAAGTGCTATGTAAATAGCTGTTATACTATATTGTTTTATTTGTATTTTTATTGTTACATTGTTATTTTTATTGGCTTTTTCATAAATATTTTCAATCCATGGTTGGTTGAATCTGCAGATGCAGAACCCATAGATACAGGGGCCAATTGTACCACAGCCTTAAGGAAACTAACAGGGATCAATCCCATTCATGCCTACCATAACTTAGACTTTTGAGAAGTTCTCCTGGGCAGAACTAGAAATAAGCTCCTTAACATGGAGCTGTATGTGATTAGAAAGTAATAATACAAAATGTTAACACAAAATATGTCAGTCTTTGTTCAGGAGGAAGATATTAACAACCCTCCACCTGTGTGACATCAGGTCTCAATTATTTTTCTAGAAGCAGTGAACAATATACCTCCCTATGGATAAGCAGGTAAATAACCTTTTCTTGCACTGAGACTTGTTGGTTACATTTGAACAGTGGACAGTCTTTAAGCACCTATATACCTGGAACATTTGCATCTTCACCTCCATGGATGTCTTCCCAACCCAGCTAACGTGGCCACTGAACTTAATGTCCTGTTCTGGGCTTAAGCTTTTCTTACACAAATCTGTAAAACAGAAAATTAATCAGAGTCCCAATCATACCTCAAATTTTCTGTACTGTGCATGAACAATTTCATTTGAAATTATGGAAAATTCTACTACATTTATTTCTTCAAACTAAAATAACTTTTTGACATGCAAAAGAAATACATATTTTCTTTTAAATGTAGACAATACAAAGAATATTAAAAATAAAACTGAAATCATGCAAAACCCTTCTTCCTAATTATAATAAATACCCTAGTATATAGCACTCTAGACATCTTCATATACCTATATATCTTAAAATTCCCCATAAAAGGAGAGTATTTCCTACAATCTCAATATCTTGTAATTACTAAGAATTCCAAGTAGGCATAGAAAATGATAACACTTACCAATCTTGTCCACCAGGGCTGTTACTATTGATAAAGGAGACATCTCAACTGAATGAATTTTGGTGTGCATGTAACAAATAAGAACTGTAGGAAAAGAGGAAAGAACCAAATAAAGGAAAGCAAAATTATTTCTCAACATTTACAATTCTCTTCCTAAAATCCATAAGAAGTCTTATCTTGTTGTGAAGACTTAACCCCTCATAGTCCACTCACGATCTTACCCTAAGAACACTTATAAAAGTCTGAACATTGGCTATGAAATAAGGGAGAAAGAATTTTGAGACTATTATAAAAAAAGAAGATTTTACCTATTTTTCATTTTAAGATGGAAGAACCTTGAATATGTTTCTAACTTGAGGGGAAAGTGAGGGTGAAAAAAGGCTTAGATATGAGGAAAAAGCATAAGTGCTAACTCAGTTCCCTGAAGAAACAAATGGAAGGAACAGAATCAAATGAGCAGGTGAAAGGGACTGACCAGCAACAGGAGGCAATGAGGAAAAAAGAGGGAAGTGGCAGGGAGTTTATATATGGATATCTAAGTAAACCAAAGTCAAATATATAAATCTAAACATCTGTATATGATCTTTAAAAGGCCAATAAGAATTTTTCCCTGGGTTAACTTAATCTGGAAAAAGAAGTAGCTAATGGCTCAGCACCTGTGGCTCAATGGTTAGGGCGTCAGTCACATGCACAGGGGCTGGTGGGTTCAAACCAGGCCTGGGCCTGCTTAACAACAATGGCAACAAAACAAACAAACAAAAAATAGCCAGGTGTTGGGGTGGACCTCTGTAGTCCCAGCTACTTGGCAGCCTGAGGCAAGAGAATTCCTACTGCTTAAGCCCAAGAGTTGGAGGTTGCTGTGAGCTGTGACACCAGGTCGCTCTACCAAAGGTGATATAGTGAGACTCTGTCTTAAAAAAAAAAGTGGGGGGGGGGCCTCAGTGCCTGTAGCTCAAGTGGCTAAGGCACCAGCCACATATACCAGAGCTGGCAGGTTCAAATCCAGCCCGGGCCTGCCAAACAACAATGACAACTACAACCAAAAAATAGCTGGGCGTTGTGGTGGGCACCTGTAGTCCCAGCTACTTGGGAAGCTGACGCAAGAGAATCGCTTAAGCCCAGGGATTTGGAGGTTGCTGTGAGCTGTGATGCCACAACACTCTACCCAGGGTGACAGCTTGAGGCTCTGTCTCAAAAAAAAGAAAAGAAAAAAGTTGCTAGGTATAAAACTAACAATGGACTTCTGTCTGTATTTTAAAAATTATTAGGCTGGGTGCAGTGACTCACACCCCATAATCCTAGCACCAGAAGGCCAACACAAGAGAATTGCTTGAGTCTAAGAATTTGAGACCAGCCTCAGCAATCCAGCAAGACCTCCATCTCTACAAAAGAAAGAATGAAAAATTAGTTGGTTATGGTAGCATGTGCCTATAGTCCCAGAAAGCTGTGGCAAAAGGATCGCCTGAACCCAGGAGTTTGAGGCTGCAGTGAACTATGATGGCGCCACTGCACTCTCACTCTAGCCTAGGGTAAAGAGATCCTGAATCCAAAAAAAAAAAGTTATCAGAGTCCTTCTTCAGACCCTTTCTCAACAGTTCAGTGCAAAAGTCATCAGATAAGAGTAGGCAAGGTAGCCACAGTAGAGTGCTGAAAATCAAGAAGGGTAGCTTGGCGCCTGTGGCTCAAGCGGCCAAGGCGCCAGCCACATACACCTAAGGTGGCTGGTTCAAATCCAGCCCGGCCACCAAACAACAATGACGGCTACAACCAAAAAATAGCTGGGGATTGTGGCAGGCACCTATGGTCCCAGCTACTTGGGAGGCTGAGGCAGGAGACTCACTTGAGCCCAGGAGTTGGAGGTTGCTGTGAGCTGTGATGCCATGGCACTCTACCCA
>NW_003852446.1:9110397-9117680 GCF_000181295.1 Otolemur garnettii
AGCTGTAATGCCACGGCACTCTACCCAGGGGGACAGCTTGAGGCTCTGTCTCAAAAAAAAAAAAAAAAATTTTTTTTGTATAGACAAGGTCTCACCATGTTGCCTAGGTTGGTCTCGAACTCTCACCCTCAAGTAATTCTCCCACCTTGGCCTCCCAAAGTGCTGGGATTATAGGCATGAGCCACCATGCCTGGCCTCCTACAAGATACGTAATTAATTACAAAGGGGGAAAAAAGTAACTTTATGGTGAGGAAGAATGGCAGACATCACCTTCATCAAGTAATCAAAATTTCTATCAACAGTAGTAGAACAAATCAAAATCATGTACCACTTGATAGGATAAGAACAGCCCTTCTGTGACATTCCTGCCGAAGATGAATATCCTGAAGCTAAAATGTAGTAATGAGGACTCATCAGACAAACCCAAATTGAGGGACAATCTATGAAAGAACTGCCCTGGAAACTTCTAAAGTGTCAAGGTCATGAAGGCTAAGAAAAGACTGAGGAACTATACTTGACATGAGAACTAAATATGTGATTAGCAATATGTGATTCAGAACTAGATATGTCTGCTATAAAGGACTGTTGGCAAAAGATGAACTGGGCCTAAGGATTAGACAACATATTTGTTAATTCCTGATTTGGACGGCTGCATTGTGGTTATGTAGAATATCCTTGTTTGTAGGAAATACATGTTAAAACATTTAGGGGTGATATGGCATAATGTCAGCAACTTAATCTCACATGACTCAGAGAAGAACAATTCTTTATATTGCATTTTCAACATTTCTATAAGCTTAAGACTCTTTTTAAAAAGTTATTAGAAAGAGGAATTATGACCAGGCACGATGGCTCAAGCCTGTAATCCTAGCAATCTGGGAGGCCAAGGCGGGGGATTGCTTGAGCTCAGGACCCTGAGATCAGCCCAAGCAAGAATGAGACCCTGTCTCTACTAAAATAGAAAAATTAGCTGGGTATTGTGGTGAGTGCCTGTAGTCCCAGCTACTTGGGAAGCTGAGGCATGAGGATCACTTTAGCCTAAGAGTTTGATGTTACTATGAGTTCTGATGAAGCCATGGCACTCAACTCCAGGGTGACAAAATGAGACTCTGTCTCAAAAAGGAAAAAAAAAAAGTATTATTCAGATTGTAACTCCATTAAATAGGAAATTACATTTATAGGAAAAAATTATGACAATTCAGAAATGGCAGACACCCTTCTATTTCTGCGCTTTTAGAATACCCTTATCTGTGCAGGTCAAAGAATAAAAAACCCTTTCCGGTCATAAAATTCAATATATAACTGTATCCATGAGAAAGAATACAAGTACCTCCTAAGCTGTCAAGATCCTCAAGAATCCTGCCAAACCTGTGAAATAAAGCAAACTTTGTGAATTACATGATATCATGATCTCCACTTAAAAATAACTAACATGCTTCAAGGTGATAAAAAATGTTCTAAAATTGACTATGATGATGGTTGCACAACTCTTGGAATATACTAAAAGCCATGACACTGTACACTTTAATTGTACAGTGTATAAGTTGTATCTTAAAGCTTTTATTAAAAAGGAAAGAAAATAAAAACAAATAAATAAATAAAAATAGCACTGTGTTACCTTACAGTGTTTTGAACAGTCAAATACTTCTCTCGTAATTCAGGCTCACTGCCCAAAGGCAAGAGAACTTCGATGTAACTGTCCTTCATTCTCCTGGGTGGCATTCCTTTCTGTGACTCTGCCAAAAAACCATGAAGTAATTTTCTTTCCTCCATTGCTTTCACATGGTCTCTGAAAAGACAGGATACAAGATTCCTAAAGCAAGAGCTGTGTTATCCCATAATTCCAGTGACACACAGGCCAGCAGACACCATCAAAGGGGAAAAGAAAAAGTCTGGACCTACTTCACCTTTTCTTTCTTGCCTCCCTTTCCACCCACCACTTGGTGAAACTGAACATTTCTTATGCTTAAAATCTAGTCATGTAGCTACATCCAAATGAACCATATATTCACTTTCATCAAAAAGTTTACTCAAATAGATTATTTGAAATCAAATTTAAAATCCACAGAGATGAACATAAAAGTATATATGGGCTAAAGAATGGCATGATGGCATGACCACTCTACACCATATTTCCTTTTCTCACCTGACAGTTTTCTGATCCTCTGTGCCCCAGCTCTCTCTCTCTTACTCCCTCTGCCTTCAATTTCAGGAAAGAGAGATAAAGAAAAAAATGGACTATATGCAAAGGTCATATGGAAAGCAAAATAAAAGGTAAAGAGGAAGAGAACATGAAAAGGAGACAAAAAGGGAAGAAAAAGAAGAGATAGGTGGAAAAGATAAGAGAGACAAAGGAATAGGGAACTAAAATGTTGACAATAACATCAACTAAGACATCTTTCTAAGCTTAATTTATGAAATATTATTGTCAAATGTTTACTCTACAAAAATTTAGGATATAGAGGAACAAGTTAAATGCTACCAGATAAATCCAGAATGTGGAACATTGTCAAAGGTTAGTCTCTTTAAAGTCAAGTTCATGGGAGGAAGGATAACTGTCAATTATTCTTGATCTGGGGAGACTAAAGAATAATAAGCAGCTGGCTTAGCACCTGTAGCTCAAGGAACTAAGGTGCCAGCCACGTACACCAGAGCTAGCGAGTTCGAATCCAGTCCGGACCTGCCAAACAACAATGACAACTACAACCAAAAAGTAGCCAGGCATTGTGGCAGGTGCCTGTAGTCCCAGCTACTTGGGAAGCTGAGACAAGAGAATCACTTAAACCCAGGAGTTAGAGGTTGCTGTGAACTGTGATACCATGGCACTCTATCAAAGGCAACAGCTTGAGGATTTGTCTCAAAAAAAAAAAAAGAATGATAAGCAGCAGATGCAATATGCAATCCTTTATTGGATCTTCATATTTTTAAAACTATATAAACATTTTGGAAATAGTTGAAGGAATGTGAATATGGGTGAGTAATATATTATCTGGGGATTGCTGCTAGTTTTGCTATATAAGAGAAATGTCTTATTTGTTGGAAATACATAAAGGCTGGATGTGTTTTATAAAAAAAATATATTGGGCCAAGTGTGGTGGCTCATGTCTCTAATACTAGCATTCTGGGATGCTGAATGGGGAGGATCATTTGAATTCAGGAGTTCAAGATCAGCCAGAGCAAGTAAAACTCGATCTCTACTAAAAATAGAAAAATTAGCCAGTGTACACCTATAGCTCCAGCTACATGGGAAGCTGAGGAAGAAGAATTACTTGAAACAAGAGTTTGAGGTTGTTGTGATCCAGGCTGACACCATATAACTGTAGCCAGAGGGGAAAAAAAAAGAATGCATTTATTTATTAGAAACGCATGCTCTGAGGAGGAGGAGACAAGATGGCCAATTGGAGTCAGTTTTACACAGAGGCTCCGGTCCAGAAGGAGAGTAAAAAGACAGAAGTTTAACAAGTAAGCTGATGCTTTGGAGCTGAACCAAGAGAGAAGACTGAAAAGCACAAATAACCCCTGCTGAGGAAAGTTGCAAACCCATGAAAACAAATAATAGATACAAAACCCATTGCCAAGCAGACGGGAGTCCTCTCCCCCATGAGAACAGCTCACAGCATAATTTCTACAAATAAGCAAGCAGAGTTCAAATTTCCTCCTATTTTATCCCATGGGAGAGACCCTCTAAAAACTGGAACTCCTTCCCTAGAGAGGATATACTAGTGTGCCATGGCATTCTCTCACCAGGCATAAAACTGAACATATGCTCTACCTGCAATTCTGAACCCCTGGTACTCCCCTCCACTCTCACCCCATGGTCTGGAAGCCTGTCCCCCATGGGGTCCAGATTCTTGGGCATTGTCTTGAGAGGTGTGGACAGGGTGTGGGCTGTTACAAGTCTATGCTGAATCAGCATGGGTGTAAAGTGGAGACTGTGGAGTGAGGGAGCCATACAGAAGAGGGAGAGATGGTGCCCCATAGCACAGTGCAGCACAGCAGGGGCTGTGGTGGGAACAATATGGTTCACACCCCTGGTGATAATTTGGAGAAACTTTCCGCCTCTCTTAGCAAGCAGAAGGAGCCAGGCCTTTGCTCCAGTGGCAGCCTCAGGTGGATCAGATCTGGGATGGAAATGCAGGCCCCATGAGCAAAGGGTATACCTGAGGCAGTACCTGCCTAGGCGGTGGGTGGTGGGGATGGAAAATAGAATCCATGCACCCGCAGAGTCAGCATACTCCCAGGATGGGGCTGAGTCAGAATTGCTGCTTTTGTGAGCCCAAGATGCAACTGGTCCCCAGGGGAGCATAGCTGGGACAAAATCAAATGTGGCAGCAGCATCAGCCTAGGGAAGGGCAGGAACTAAGAGCCATTTGTGAGCTCTAACCGTGCCCACCCCAATACAGACTGCAGCGTGAGAATTGGCGCAGCAGCAGCAGCACAGAGCAGGGCTGAGTCGCAGTTTCTGCGAACTCAAACAGTGCCTGGCCCACAGGGGAATATAGCTGGGACAGAAACATAAATTCTGTGAGAATATAAGTGGCAGCAACATCAATCAGGAGCGGGACTGGAACTGAGTGAAACTCCCCACCCTCCATTAAGTACCCAAGGTAGTCAGGTTTCAGCTCCCCCTGCCAGCTGGTGGCAGAGTGCAGCAGCCTGGCCAATGAGACATAGATCTCCCAGTGACTCAGGCAGGCACAAATTCCTGGTGCATCTGCTCACTGGAAGGAACTGGGTCACAGCCCTGCAGGATTACAAGTGACTGGACATGACAGAGGTACAAGGTGGGGAAGCAGACATCAAACTTCCCAGACTAATTCACTTCCTGGGTGGGCACTTCTGACTCCATGGGGCACCAGAGTGAGTCATACTCAAGCTGCCAGCAGATCCCTGCTATCTAGTTGCTGAAGACCTTTTGAACTATCCCACTTGAGACTAGGTGCTGACTTGGACAATTGATTTGGAACTCTTGACCTGGGCCAATCACCCAAGGACCATCCAAGGTAATACCCTGGTTGTGTGGTTATGGAAGGTTTCGTTTTCCTTTTCCAGTTATTGCCCCTGGGCGGGGGGAGGCTTATTTGCTTGTATTTCTCCACAACTGAGACTTCAACCCAGAGTTACTGATTCACTAGGATTGGACAGAGACCAGCTAAAACAAGACATAGCCACTTAGCCCCACCACACCAAGCAGGTCCCTAGTGTCTCAGGCTGTAGTACTGTACAGGTCCTTTGAGAAGTTGTGGGGGAAAACCTGCAGTCACCAGTCCCAGCTCTTGGGCAAAGGGCTGGTTAATCACTACTCCAGGAGTCCCAATCCAATTTCACCTTATCTGCTCATGTAGCCAAAAGGTGAAAAATCAACATGGGATGGAATCAGCAGAAAAACTCTGGCAACATAAATAATCAGAGTAGATCAACTCCCCCAAAGAATGACAAGGCGGACACATCCAAGGATCTCATTCACAAACAAATGGCTGAGATGTCGGAAATCGAATTCAGAATTTGGATTGAAAATAAGATTAATAGAATGGAGGTAAAGGTGGAATTAGAAATTCAAGGATCATTTCAGAAGTTGTCTCAAGAATTCAATGAATTAAAAAAAAAAAGAATTCAGGCAGTGCCTGTGGCTCAGTGGGTAGGGCACCAGCCCCATATACCGAGAGTGGTGGGTTCAAACCCCAGCCCTGGCCAAACAGCAACAAAAAAATAGCCGGGCGTTGTGGTAGGTGCCTGTAGTCCCAGCTACTCAGGAGGCTAAGGCAAGAGAATCACCTAAGCCCAGGAGTTGGAGGTTGCTGTGAGTTGTAACGCCACGGCACTCTACCAAGGGTGATAAAATGAGACTCTGTTTCTAAAAAAAAAAAAAATAATTCAATAAATTCAAAGACAAAATTACGAGAGAGTTTGACACATTGAGACAAGAACTTGGAGCCCTCAAAGATCTGAGGAATACAGCAGAATCCCTCAGTAATAGAACGGAGCAGGCAGAAAAAAGGATTTCTGACACTGAAGACAAACTTTTGAATGCCCCCAAATGCTAAAGAGGAAGAGAAGTGGAGAGCAAAAACAGATCATTCTCTCACAGAACTCTGGGATAATTCGAAGAAAACTAATATTCTCCTTATAGGAATTCCTGAAGGCAATGAGGTGGCTTTGAAAGGCCCAGATTTAAAAAAAAAAAAAAAAGAAAGAAAGAAAGAAAGAAAGGCCTAGATGTTCTACTTAAAGAGATAATTGTGGAGAATTTCCCAAACATGGCAAAAGATTCTGAAATTCAGGTAGCAGACAGCTTCAGAACCCCAGCATGACTCAACCCAAATAAAGCATCTCCTAGACACATTATAATTAACTTCACCAAAGTTAATATGAAAGAGAAAATTCTGAAAGCAGCCAGACGTAAGAAAACTATAACTTACAAGGAGAAGAATATTAGAATGACTACAGATCTCTCTGCTGAAAGTTTTCAAGCTAGAAAAGGGTGATCATTGACTTTTAACCTACAAAAACAAAATAACTTTCAACCCAGGATCCTGTATCCAGCTAAACTGAGTTTCATTTATAATGGAGAAATCAAATACTTTAATGACATTCACATGTTGAAGAAATTTGTCATAACTAAACCAGCTCTCCAGGATATTCTCACACCTATTTTCCCCAGCACAATCCTCTACCACCAAAGTAAACACACTCAGAAATTTTTAATCAAACTCCAATTTGTATAGTGGTGAAAGGATTAAAAATGTCCACTGGACTTTCACAAAAACTCCATACCCAAAATACTACCAGGCTTATGAATATTCTCAATTAATGTGAATGGCTTAAATTGTCCTCTAAACAGACATAGATGGGCTGACTGGATACAAAAACTCAAGCCAGATATCTGCTGCATACAAGAATTTCATCTTATCTTAAAAGATAAATATAGGCTCAGGGTGAAGGGATGGATGGTCATCTATAACTCAGACAAATGGCAAACAGAAAAAAGCAGGAGTTACAATTTTATTGGCAGATACAATAGGCTTTAAACCAACAAAAGTAAGGAAAGATAAGGATGGTGACTTCATATTTGTTAAGGGTAACAATATGATGAGATTTCAATTATTAACATTTTATGCACCCAACCAAAATGCGTCTCAATTTATAAGAGAGACTCTAACAGACATGAGCAACTTGATTTCCTCCAGCACCATAACAGTTGGAGATTGTAACACTCCTTTGGCAGTGTTCAATAGATTCTCCAATAAGAAACTAAGAGAGGAAATTTTAGACTTAAACTTAAC
>NW_003852446.1:9119238-9120445 GCF_000181295.1 Otolemur garnettii
AGAAAAGAAAATTATAGACCAATATCTCTAATGAATATTGATGCAAAAATATTCAATAAGATCCTAGCAAACAGAATCCAGCAACACATCAAACAAATTATACACCATGACCAAATGGGTTTTATCCCAGGGTCTCAAGGCTGGTTCAATATATGTAAATCTATAAATATAATTCATCACATAAAAAAATTAAAAAACAAAGACCATATGATTCTCTCAATTGATGCAGAAAAAGCTTTTGATAATATCCAGCATCCTTTCATGATCAGAACACTAACAAAATTGGTATAGAAAGGACATTTCTTAAACTGATAGAGGCCATCTACAGCAAACCCACCGCCAATATCACATTGAATGGAGTTAAACTGAAATCATTTCCATCAGATAATTTCCATGGCAAGGTTTCCCATTGTCTCCACTGCTTTTTAACATTGTAATGGAAGTCTCAGCCATTGTGATCAGGCAAGAAAAGGTGATCAAGGGTATCCACATAGGGTCAGAGGAGATCAAACCTTTATTCTTCACAGATGATGTGATTGTATATCTGGAAAACCCCAGGGATTCAACTACAAAACTCTTAGAAGTGATCAAGGAATACAGCAATGTCTCGGGTTACAAAATCAATACTCACAAATCTGTAGCCTTTATATGTACCAGCAACAGTCAAGTGGAAAAAAACAGTCAAGGACTCCATTCCTTTTACAGTAGTGCCAAAGAAGATGAAATATTTGGGAGTTTACCTAACAAAGGATGTAAAAGATCTCTATAAAGAGAACTATGATACTCTAAGGAATAGAGAAAATGTTAACAGAGAAACTCCGAGAAATAGCTGAAGATGTTAACAAATGGAAAAACATACCATGCTCATGGCTGGGAAGAATCAACATTGTTAAAATGCCCATACTACCCAAAGCAATATACAATTTTAATGCAATCCCTATTAAAGCACCACTGTCATACTTTAAAGACCTCAAAAAAATAATACTTCGTTTTATATGGAATCAGAAAAAACCTCAAATAGCCAAGACATTACTCAGAAATAAAAACAAAGCAAGAGGAATTACACTACCAGACCTCAGACTATACTATAAATCGAGAGTGATCAAAACAGCAAGGTAGAGCAGCGTCTGTGGCTCAAAGGAGTAGGTAGGGCACTGGCCCCATATACCAGAGGTGGTGGGTTCAAACCCAGCTCTAGCCAAAAAAA
>NW_003852446.1:9121069-9122198 GCF_000181295.1 Otolemur garnettii
GCTTGAGGCTCTGTCTCAAAAAAAAAAAAAAAAGAAATTGACCTGGGAGAATATATTATGAGGAGACCCCCCCAGGGCAATTGAAGCAACACCAAAAATATATTACTGGGATCTGATCAAACTAAAAAGCTTCTGCACGGCCAAGAACACAGTAAGTAAAGCAAGCAGACAGCCCTCAGAATGAGAGAAGGTATTTGCAGGTTATGTCTCTGACAAAGGTTTAATAACCAGAATCCACAGAGAACTCAAACGTATTAGCAAAAAAAGAATACGTGATCCGGGTGGTGCCTGTGGCTCCAAGGAGTAAGGTGCCAGCCCCATATACAGCAGGTTCAAACCTGGCCCAGCCAAAAACTGCAAAAAAAAAAAAAAATACATGATCCCATCTCAGTGTGGGCAAGGGACTTGAAGAGAAACTTCTCTGAAGAAGACAGGCATACAGCCTACAGACACATGAAAAGATGCTCATCATCCTTAATCATCAGAGAAACACAAATCAAAATCACATTGAGATATCATCTAACTTCAGTAATATTAGCCCATATCACAAAATCCCAAAACCACAGATGTTGGCGTGGATGTAGAAAAGGGAACACCTCTGCACTGCTGGTGGGAATGCAAACTAATACGTTCCTTTTGGAAAGATGTTTCGAGATCACTTAAGGATCTAAAAATAGACCTGCCATTCAATCCTTTAATTCCTCTATTAGGTATATAACCAGAGGACCAAAAATCACTTTATAACAAAGATATGTGCACCAGAATGTTTATTTCAGCCCAATTCATAACTGCTAAGTCATGGAAGAAGCCCAAGTGCCTGGCTCGGTACCTGTAGCTCAAGCACCTGGAGCACCAGCCACATACACCAGAGCTGGCGGATTCGAATCCAGCCCAGGCCTGCCAAACAGCAATGACAACTACAACCAAAGAATGGCTGGGCGTTATAGCAGATGCCTGTGGTCTCAGCTACTTGAGAAGCTTTGGCAAGAGAATCGCTTAACCCCAGGAGTTGGAGGTTGCTGTGAGCTGTGATACCACAGCACTCTACCCAGGGCAACAACTTGAGGCTCTGTCTCAAAAAAAAAAAAAGAAAAAGAAAAAGAAATTCCACCAGAAACTTATATATATC
>NW_003852446.1:9122358-9125281 GCF_000181295.1 Otolemur garnettii
TCAAGAATGGAAGAAAAAGTATCCAATGTACTCAGCCCCACTATGAAACTAATTTATAAGCACCCACACTTCCATATGAAAGCTATAACCAAACTACAGGCCAAGATGAAGGGGAAAGAGGAGAAGGGGTGGGGAGGATAGGTGGAGGGAGGGTAATTGGTGGGACCACACCTACAGTGCATTTTACAAGGGTACATATTAAATCTACCAAGGGTAGAATATAAATATCTTAATGCAGTAACTAAGAAAATGTGGTGAAAGCTATGTTAACCACTTTGATGAAAGTATTTCAAATTGTATATAAAACCAGCACATTGTACCCCATAATTGCATTAATGTATGCAGCTATAATTTAATTTTTTAAAAGTATATTCCTCAAAAAAAAAAGAAAGAAAGAAAGAAAGAAATGCTCTTAGGAGATAAGGGGATTTCCAGAAAAAAAGAAAGAAGTGCTGAAGTGTCATGATGTCTATAATTTACTTAGAAAAAAGGTTCAGCCAATATATATATTGGCAAACTTGGCAAAATGTTAGTAAGTATTGAGTCCAGGTGATGGAGAATAGGTATTCATTCTTCTTTTTAGTAAACTGAAATTTTTCATATATTTTAAAAATAAGTCATTGGATAATTTCAATAACAACAACAGATTATTGTATGTCTAGTTATCACTCATGCTTTTTATTTTTACCCCATTTTAGCCTCACAATTCCGTGCACCAAGAAGGGTATGATCCTATTTTACAAGAGGAAAATACTGAGAGAAAGAGAAACATATTATAGGAGACCTGGCTAATTTTGAACTGACAAAGAAGCAATAAAGGAGTCAAACTGCATGAAACAGAAAAACCAGGAGACTTGGGTTCAAGTCCCAAACTCTTACACTATATTTCTCTGACTTTCAGTTTCACCGTGTGTAAAAAAGGAATGGGAACATATGCTATAAGCACATCACAAGTTTTGTTATGAGAATATATGAGATCATATACCTGAATGCACTTTGAAAAATGCAAAATATGTGTAAATCACATTATTTCTTGACGATGCATCACCTGATGAATATGTGGAAACATTGATCTTTTCCTCTAGTAACAAAACTTCTCAATCCTTCTCAAATACAGAGTTCCCCATCCCTACAATGTGATTAACAAATGAGAGTAAATATAGCCTACCATAATACCTCAGGGATGAAAGAATGAACACAAAAGTGTATATACCTCCAGTTTGTAGATGCTCCTACTATCTCCCGCAATTTATCTCGAACTGAAATAAAAATAAAGAGGTCATTCTATGAAATGAAGAAATACGAGAAATGTATGAGAATCATGGCAATGAGCTCAAGAACTATGAAAAGCAATTCATGCACTCAAAAGATTTAAAGATCCATGAATTTTCATTTAATGCCACAACAAACAACTCAGAGAAAGGATCAGGACTCTACTCCCCGAAAATCTGAAATGACTGTTTTGTCTCCTTAGTACAGAAAACAATCTGTGCAAATCACTAGGGTTTATATAAACAAACAAAAAAGAATAGCTTAAATTATACATCCAGTGGGATTGTATGAGTGTCAGCAGACTAGTCTCCTTATGATGAACATATTATAAACAGAAACCCCACCAATCTTCTTACAGGCAGTATTAGATCAAATTACTTAATTCAGGCTCAGTGCCCATAGCACAGTGATTATGGCAAGAGCCACATACACCAAAGCTGATGGGTTTGAACCCGGCCTGGGTCAAATGCAACAAAAAAATAGCGAGGCGTTATGGCAGGCACCTGTAGTCCCAGCTACTGGGAGATTGAGGCAAGAGAATCACTTAAGCCCAGGAGTCTGAGGTTGCTGTGAGACTCTGTCTTAAAAAAAATTACTTAATTCAGGGACCAAATATTAATATCCAAACTTGGTGCCGGTTGCTCAGTGGTTAGGGCACCAGCCACATGCATGGGGGCTAGCAAATTTGAACCCGGCCTGGGCCTACTAAACAACAATGACAACTACAACCAAAAAGGTAGGTGCACTGTAGTGGGGGCCTGTAGTCCCAGCCACCTGGGAGGCTGAGGCAAGAGAATCGCTAAGCCCAAGAGTTTGAGGTTGCTGTGAGCTGTGACACCAAAGCACTCTACCCAGGGCAACAAAGTAAAACTCTGTCTCAAAAATAAATAAATAAATAAAATAAAAGCAAATCCTAATAAACAAATCTGAGTCTCATTATAATTGACTTCTCATATATTTCTACTCTAATTGTTATAGAAGTTTGAGCCAGAAAAATGAAGCAAAGCAAAGACTTAAATCAAGGTAAGGCAAAGAATGCAATTTAATTTTAGTTAATGCCTACTGCCCCAAAATGCAGCAGTTAGTGTTAACAAAATTTAAGCACTTAAAAGAAAAGTTGATAATACTAATTACCACACACCATGATTCACATGTATAGGTGGACGTGCTATATGAATAAAGGGAAAATCAATTAGAGAATCAACAGTAATTCAAAACTAAAAAATAAACCTACAGTATTTCAAATAATGTGTTGAACTCATATTTTTTTCTAGTACATATTTCAGTTATGGGAAATTAACTATAGTCATCCTTGGTCTTTCAATAACTGATCAAAACCAAATACATTAACATGTACTTTAACTTTCATGAAAAAATTGTTGATTTTTCTATCAATTATGTATATACCACAAATTTAGTATATACTCTAATTACAATTAAATCATAGAGAAATACAAAAAAATTAGCAATTTAATCGTGTTCCTGATTTTTAACTCCTAAGGTTCCTTGAATAAAAAATGGACAGAAAGTACCCCTAACAGTATAGACTACTGATGTTCACTGACATAAAATGATTATTACCAGGTTAGTCAGTGTAAAGAGAGAGGCAGATGCTGAGGGCCAAGAAGGAAAGTAGAATTTTTTTTTTTTT
>NW_003852446.1:9125464-9127333 GCF_000181295.1 Otolemur garnettii
CCAGGCTGGGGATTCGAACCCACCACCTTAGGTGTATGTGGCTGGTGCCTTAGCCGCTTGAGCCACAGGCGCCGAGCCGGAAAGTAGAATTTTTAATTTTATTTACATACACTGCACACACATGTATTTGGACCCTTAAAAGAAATTATAGGTTTAATTATAATGAGTACTCCTAAATTGATAAAAGACAATCCATACTTTTCGTATCACATTAGTAATTGAAATTAACTTTAAGTATGTATTAGCAGGGTCCCTCTAAAAAAACTAAAGGAAATTAGTCCCCAGGCTCCTAAGAATAATCATTCAAAATCTGAATAGGATTGCTACCCAAAGCTATTATGCAGCTAGCTATCCTGGTCATTTTATAAATGAGATGTTTATGAAAGATCTTTATTTTTTTAAATATCTCTTTAATTTGCCTCATTTCACCTAAACTATTGTTCTATATGCCTCCCAAATAAAAGTAAAACAGGGTTTTTCACCACACAGGAATAAAAGGTAAACACCATGCTTGCCTTCATGAATGTGGAAGGTTCCCTGTTTCCTGGAGTCCTGGAATCCTTGATTCAGTCCTCTGCCAGGAGAAAGCAGCCCCTTGCTCAAGGCACAAACCCTATAAAAGATAAAACAGTCTTGTGATACCTCATCATAACTTTGACTCAAACCATACAAAAGCAATTTATGTAACCAAAATGTTTGTACCCCCATAATATTCTGAGATTTTTTTTATAAAAGAAAGATAAAACACATTCAGAGTAGGTTCCATGGCTTCGTTCGTGGCAACCCCAAAGACCTACCCTCCCTCCCAGAGTGTTTGGCCATACCATAGTATATATTGTTTTGTAGGCGTCTCTGTAACCATTTCACAAGTGTATTTATATTTACACATGAGGCCACTCCATAAATCATCTCTCTAGAATAAATATTTCTTGAGAGCAGAAACCAATTACATAATTATCTACAAAATAAATAAAAGACATCAACCAGGTTTAATAGATTTATTCTAGCTCTATTTAATTAGCTTCAGAAGCCCAGAATCTATCTGGTAAACAACTGAGCAAATTAACTATGAACATTTATTTTGTTCTTTATTATCACATAATATTTCCTCAATAAATAAGATTAACCCAAATCCACTTTGAACACTGAATTAGCCCTTTCCAGACTCAAAGAAAGTTATTTATTGGACTTGCACAAAAATTTTCCAGATCCCCAAAGGAATAAAATAAAAGCTATTTACCCAAATGTGCCTAATCTATTGTCCCCAAATAAGTTGATATTGGTTCACTAAGTGATGACTCCTAACCACACAATATTGCATTAGGGGCAACACATATATGATATTAACAAGCTAATATATGATAGCACGGTTGAAGAAGGAAAAGCATTGAAAAGAACCCCAGATACGGGGTGGCACCTGTGGCTCAAAGGAGTAAGGGGCTAGCCCCATATGCCGAAGGTGGTGGGTTCAGACCCAGCCCTGGCCAAAAACTGCAAAAAAAAAAAAAAAAAAAGAACCCCAGATACTATGACTCATTCTAGCTCAAATTACCAGTAAATTCTAACTAATTCCAACTAGTAAACTAACCCCCAAAAAGTATATTATTAGTTTTCTATAAAGTCCAAGCTCCTGTGGATTTCTCCTCTAATGACGGCATCCAGAGAAAGTCTCTGAATATAAATATTTTGTAAAATCTACATGTAGTTTTCACATTTACGTGCTGCTAAAACAAATCCTTGTCCTTTTGCCAAGTTACCTAATCTAATACCAAAGAATATATAAATATGAGTACATTCTTGCTGGCTAATTTAACACTTTAGTCATCCAGTCATTACATGGGCTGCAATATAATTCTTTTTTTTTTTTTT
>NW_003852446.1:9128455-9136395 GCF_000181295.1 Otolemur garnettii
AAAAAAAAAAAAATTGAAAAAGTACTACATACCTCATTACTGAGTATCACTACGGTCACTTTTGAAGTAGTCCCCTTGAGAAGCTATACATGACACCACAGCCTAGTCCACCCTTCAATGTTGGAACTCTTTTTCTGGAATGGCCATCATAGCTGTTGTCCCATAAGATCTAACAATGAAGTTCATGAACTTATCATAGGAAAAATGCTTTGAAGGGTAGACTAGGCACTGGCATCAATGCATAGCTTTCCAAAGGGAGTACTTTGAAGGTGACCTTAGTGATACTCAGCAATGAGGTATGAAGCATTTTTTCTAGAATGAGTTCCCAAACTTAATTGTCCAACCTTGTATGTTAGCCTTGATGGCCATCCCAAAAAAGGAGTTCCAAAAATGCTTTGAAGGATGGACTAGAATGCTGACATCAGTGCATAGCTTTCCAAGGGGAGTACTTTGAAGGTAACAACAGTGATATTCAGCAATGAGGTACATAGCACTTTTTCTAGAATGAGTTCGCAAACTTAATTGTCCAACCTGATATACTCAGGAATTGTTTTGTTGCCCCAAGAAGTATAATAGCATTTTCTGAAGAGTAATGAAAACCATCCCATCTTGCCTGTGTGAGAGCCAGTACAGCACTGAGGTTAAGAGCTTTAACCATGGCTCCACCCCTGTAGCTCAAGTGGCTAAGGCGTCAGCCACATACACCAGAGCTGGCAGGTTTGAATCCAGCCCAGGCCTGCCGAATAACAATGACAACCACACCAAAAAATAGGGCATTGTGGTGGGCACCTGTGATCTCAGCTACTTGGGAGGCTGAGGCAAGAGAATTGCTTGAGCCCAGGAGTTAGAGGTTCCTGTGAGCTGTGATGTCACAGCACTCTACCCAGGGCAACAGCTTGAGGCCCTGTCTCAAAAAAAAAAAAAAAAAAGAGCTTTAACCATGCAGCTCATTAACTGAGTGATCATGGGTAATTTACCTAATCTCACTGAGCCTCAGTTTTCTTGCCTATAAATAGAGGTAATAGGCTCAGCGCCTGTAGCACAGTGGTTACAGTGCTGGCCACATACACCGAGGCCAGTGGGTTCAAACCTGGCCTGAGCCAGCTAAACAATGACAACTGCAACAACAACAAAAAAATAGCTGGGCATTGTGGCAGGCACCTGTAGTCCCAGCTACTTGGGAGGTTGAGGCAAGAGAATCGCTTCAGCCCAAGAGTTGGAGGTTGCTGTGAGCTATGACACCATGGGACTCCTCTGAGGGTGACAAAGCGAGACTCTGTCTCAAAAATAAAAAATTGATGCAGAAAAAGTATTTGATAATATCCAACATCCTTTCATGATTACAACACTTAAGAAAATAGGTTTAAATGCGACATTTCTTTTTTATTTGTTTGAGACAGAGTCTCACTATGTTGCCCTGGGAAGAGTGCCATGGTGTCACAGCTCACAGAAATCTCAAACTCTTTTTTTTTTTTGAGACAGAGCCTCAAGTTGTGGCCCTCAGTAAAGTGCTGTAGCATCACAGCTCACAGCAACCTTCAACTCCTGGGCTCAAGCAATTCTCCTGCCTCTGCCTCCCATGCAGCTGAGACTACTGGCGCCCGCCACAATGCCCGGCTATTTTTTGGTTGTAGCCATCATTGTTTGGCAGGCGGGGCTGGATTCAAACCCGCCAGCTCAGGTGTATGTGGCTGGCACCTTAGCCTTTTGAGTCATAGGTGCTGAGCCAGCAATCTCAAACTCTTGGGCTTAAGCAATCGTCTTGCCTCAGCCTCCCAAGTAGCCAGGAATACAGCAAGGAATGCAGTTGTCATTGCTGATTTTAGCTGGCCCAGGCTGGGTTCAAACCCAGCGTACTTGGTGTACGTACTTGGTGTACGTAGCTGATGCCCTACCCACTGAGCTACAGGTGCCACCTAGATGGGACATTTCTTAAACTGATAGAGACCATCTACAGCAAATCCACAGCCAATATCATATTTAACGGAGTAAAATTGAAAACATTTCCACTCATACCTGAAACTAGACAAGGATGTCCATTGTTACCACTGCTACTCAACATAGTAAGGGAAGTCCTAGACATTGCAATCAGGCAAGAGAACGGGGAAAAGGGTATTCAAATGGGGTCAGACAAGGTCAAACTCTCACTCTTCACAGATGACATGATCTTATACCTGGAAAACCCCAGGGACTCAACTACAAAGCTCTTAGAAGTGATCAAAGAATGTAGCAGTGTCTCAGGATACAAAATCAGTAAGAAATCAGTAGCTTTTATATATACCAAGAGTCAAGCCAAAAATATAGTCAAGGACTCTATTCCTTTTGTAGTAGCACCAAAGAAGATGAAATACCTGGAAATTTATCTAACAAAGGACATGAAAGATCCCTATAATGAGAATTATGAAACTGAGAAAAGAAATAGCTGAAGATGTTAACAAATGGGAAAACATACCATGCTCATGTTGGGGAAGAATCAAATTGCTAAAATGTCCATACTACACAAAGCAATCTACAGATTTAATACAATCCCTATCAAAGCACCAATGTCATACCTTAAAGCACTAGTTCTCAACCTTCCTAATGCTACAGCCCTTTAATACAGTTCCTGTGGGTCACGACCCACAGGTTGAGAACCGCTGCTTTAAAGAACTTGAAAAAATAGGACTTTGCTTTATATCAAATCAGAAAAAAATCTTGAATAGCCAATACATTACTTAGAAATAAAAAGAAAGCGGAGGCATCATGTTACCAGATTTTAGGTTATACTACAAATCTATAGTGATCAAAATAGCCTGGTACTGGCACAAAAATGGAGATGTAGATATATGGAACAGAACAGAGAATCTAGAGATGAACCCAGCCACATAGCATCAATTGATCTTTGATAAGCCTAACAAAAACATACGCTGGGGAAAAGATTTCCTATTTAACAAATGGTGCTGGAAGAACTGGCTAGTGACCTGTAGAAAACTGAAACTGGACCCTCACCTTTCACCACTAACAAAAATTGATTCTCACTGGATAAAAGATTTAAACTTAAGACATGAAACTACAAAAATGCTAGAACAGAGTGTAGGGAAAACACTTGAAGATACTGGCCTGGGAAAATATTTTCTGAGGAGAACATCAAAAATATATTACTGGGATCTGATCAAGCTAAAAAGCTTCTGCACAGCTAAGGGCACTGCAAATAAAGCAAACAGGCAGCCTTCAGAATGGGAGATTTTTGCATGTTATGATTCCGACAAAGGTCTGATAACTAGTATCTACAGAGAATTCAAATTAATCAATAAGAAAAAAACAATCCCATTTCTTTGTGGGCAAGAGACTTGAACAGAAAATTCTCAGAAGGCTCGGGGCCTGCAGTTCAAGTGGCTAAGACACCAGCCACATAAACAAACCTAAGGTGGCGGGTTCGAATTCAGCCCAGCCCGCCAAACAACAATGACAGCTGCAACCAAAAAAAATAGCCAGGCGTTGTGGCGGGCACCTGTAGTCCCAGCTACTTGGGAGGCGGAGGCAGGAAACTCGCTTGAGCCTAGGAGTTGGAGTTTGCTGTAAAAAAAAAACAAAGAAAATTCTCTGAAGATGACAGGCAAATGGCCAACAAACACATGAAAAAATGTTCATCATCTTTAGTCATCAGAGAAATGCAAATCAAAACCACTTTGAGATATCACCTCACTCTAGTAAGATAAGCCCACATCACAAAATCCCAACGCTGCAGATGTTGGCATGGATATGGAGAGAAGGGAACACTTCTGCCCAAACTAATACAGCATTTTTGGAAAGAAGTATGGAGAATTCTCAAGGAAATAAAAGTTGACCTACCATTAGATCCTGCAACTCCATTACTAGGTATCTACCCAGCTGAACAAAAATCATTTTTTTTTTTGAGATAGAGCCTCAAACTGTCCCCCTGGGTAGAGTGCCGTGGCATCACAGCTCACAGCAACCTCCATCTCCTGGGCTCAAGTGAGTCTCCTGCCTTAGCCTCCCAAGTAACTGGGGGGACCACAGGCACCCACCACAACGCCCGGCTATTTTTTTGGTTGCAGCCATCATTGTTGTTTGGCTGGCCCGGGCTAGATTCGAACCTGCCACCTTAGGTTTATGTGGCTGGCACCTTAGCCACTTGAGCCACAGGCTCTGAGCCTAAAAATCATTTCTTTTTTTTTGAGACACAGTCTCACTAGGTTACCGTCGGCAGAGTACCGTGGTGTCACAGCTCAAACTCTTGGGCTTAAGCTATTCTCTTGCCTCAGCCTCCCCAGTACCTGGGACTACAAGTGCCCACCACAACACCAGGTTATCTTTTGTTGCAGTTGTCATTGTTGTTTAGCTCGCCCAGGCCGGGTTCAAACCCACCAGCCTTGGTGTATGTGGATGGCACAGTAACCACTCTGCTACAGGCGCCGAGCCTGAATAAAAGTCATTTTATGGCTCTGCACCTGTAGCTCAAGCAGCTAAGGCACCAGCCACATACACCAGAGCTGGTGGGTTTGAATCCAGCCTGGGCCTGCCAAACAGCAATGACAACTACAACCAAAAAATAGCCAGCTGTTGTGGCAGGAATCTGTGGTCCCAGCTACTTGGAACACTGAGGGAGGCTGAGGCAAGAGAACTGCTTAAGCTTAAGCCCAGGAGTTGGAGGTTGCTGTGAGCTATGATGCCATAGCACTCTACCCAGGGTGACAGCTTGAGGCTCTGTCTCAAAAAAAAATCATTTTACAACATTTTGCACCGGAATGTTTATTGCACCCAATTCATAATTGCCAAGTCATGGAAATAGCCCAAATGCCTGTCAGTCCATGAATGGATTAACAAATTGTGGTATATGCATACCATGGAATACATGCAGCCATAAAAAGATAGAGACTTTACATCTTTTATGTTTACCTGGATGGAGCTGGAACATATTCTTCTTAGTAAAGTATCTTAAGAATGGAAAAGAAGGCTAGGTGCCTGTGGCTAAGATGGCTAAGGCACCAGCTACGTACACCCAAGGTGGCGGGTTCGAATCCAGCCCGGGCCCGCCAAACAACAACGGCTGCAACCAAAAAAAAAAAAAATAGCCAGGCGTTGTGGCAGGCGCCTGTGGTCCCAGCTACTTAGGAGGCTGAGGCAGGAGACTCGCTTGAGCCCAGGAGTGGAAGGTTGCTGTGAGCTGAGATGCCACGGCACTCTACCCAGGGGGACAGCTTGAGACTCCTGTCTAAAAAAAAAAAAAAAGAATGGAAAAGAAAATATCCAGTATACTTGACACTACTATGAAACCAATATATAATCACTTACACATTCATTACCAATGATAAAACACAAACATAGTCCAGAAAGGAAGAGAGAGGGATAAGGGAGAGAAGGAAGGAGGGCAAGTGGAGGGAGGGTATGTGGAGGGATCTCACCTAATGTGCACAATGCAAAGGTACATTTCAAAACAACTAAGAGTATATTGTAAATGTCTTACCACAGGCTCAGCGCCTGTAGCACAATGGTTACAGCACCAGGCACACACACCGAGGCTCATGGGTTCAAACCTGGCCCAGGCCAGCTAAACAACGACAACGACAAAAGAAAAAATAGCTGGGCGTTGTGGTGGGCGACTATAGTCCCAGCTACTTGGGAGGCTGAGGCAAGAGAATCACTTAAGCCCAAGAGTTTGAGGTTGCTGTGAGCAGTGACACCATGGCACTCTACCGAGGGCAACAAAGTGAGACTCTGTCTCCCAAAAAAAATTAATTAATTAATTAATTTAATTAAAGCAAATCCTAATATACAAATCTGAGTCACATTATAATCAAGGGCAACATAGGGAGACTCTGTGTCAAAAAGGAAAAAATTACTACAAAAAAAAAAGAAAGCAGTTGATGAATATAGTAAAACATTTGAGATTTATTTGGAAAATTGTGGTCCTAGAGCCCTGTTTTTTGTTTTCTTTGTTTGTTGTTGTTTTCTTTTTCTGCATGCTGCCTTAAAAAAATTGGATATACTATATATCCCTGTGGCATTAAAAAGGCATAATTTGAACACCTTTTAAAAAATTATTGGCTTGGTGCCCGTAGCTCAGTGAGTAGGGCACCAGCCACCAACACCAAAGGTGACTAGTTCGAGCCCAGCCCAGGCATGCTAAACAACAATAACAACTGCAACCAAAAAAATAGCAGGCATTGGCTCAGCGCCTATAGCTCAACCGGCTAAGGCGCCAGCCACGTACACCTAAGGTGGCGGGTTCGAATTCCCAGCCCAGACCCGCCAAACAACACTGATGGTAGCAACCAAAAAATAGCCGGGCGGTGTGGCAGGCGCCTGTGGTCCCAGCTACTTGGGAGGAGGAGGCAGGAGACTCGCTTGAGCCCAGGAGTTGGAGGTTGCTGTGAGCTGTAATGCCACGGCACTCTACCCAAGGGGACAGCTTGAGGCTCTGTCTCCAAAAAAAAAAAAAAAAAAAAAATAGCAGGTGTTGTGGCAGGCACCTATAGTCCCAGCTACTCAGGAGGCTGAGGCAAGAGAATCACTTAAGCCCAAGAGTTTCAGGTTGCTGTGAGCTGTGATGCCACAGAACTCTACCGAGGGTGACGTAGTGAAACTCTGTCTCAGAAAAAAAAAATTGTTGCTTATTTCACCACAATTTGGTATCTTATCAACTGATAATCTGATGAAAACTGTGGACCCTTGGGGTGGGGATGGCAAAGCATCTTTGCTCACACACAAATGGTATATACTAATTCAGGAGGTTCACAAACCACTCTCTTTTGATACCTCTATGAACCCCAATATGAAAAATTCCCAGTTCAGGGAGAAGATATTTGCATGCTATGAATCTGACAAAGGGCTAATAACCAGAATACACAAAGAACTCAAGCAAATCAACAAAGAAAAGAGCAAACCACCTCATTAATCATTGGACAACAGACATGAACAGATCCTTCTCCCAAGAAGGCAGACAAATGGCCAAAACATACATGAAAAAATGCTCATCTCCCTAATCATCACAGAAATGAAAATCAAAACCACCTTGTTGGCCAGGCGTGGTGACACACACCTATAATCCTAGCACTCTGGGAAGCCAAGGCAGGTGAATTGCCTGAGCGCACAGATTTGAGACCAGCCTGGACAAGAGCAAGACATCCTCTCTAAAAACAGCCGGGCAGACTGGGTGCCTGTAGCTCAAGTGGCTAAGGCACCAGCCACATACACCAGAGCTGGTGGGTTCGAACCAGCCCAGGTCACAACAATGACAAGTACAACCAAAAAATAGCCGGGCGTTCTGGCGGGTACCTGTAGTCCCAGCTACTTGAGAGGCTGAGGGAAGAGAATTGCTTGAGCCCAGGAGTTGGAGGTTGCTGTGAGCTGTGATGCCACAGCACTCTACCCAGGGCAACAGCTTGAGACTCTGTCTCAAAAATAAATAAATAAATAAATACATAGAAATGGCCGGGCATTGTGGCAGGTGCCTTTAGTCCCAGCTACTCATGAGGCTGAGACAAGAGAATCGCTTGAGCCCAAGAGTTTAAGGTTACTGAGACCTGTGATGCCACAGCACTCTACGTAGGACAAGTGAGACTCTGTCTCAAAAACAAACAAACAAACAAACAAAACACCTTGAGATATCACACCACAAAGTCCCAAACCTACAAATGCTGGCTCGGGTATGGAGAAAAGGGAACACTTACACACTGTTAGTGGGACTGCAAACTAATACAGCCTTTTTGGAAAGAAATATGGAGACCGCAAAGAGCTAAAAATAGAACTTCCATTTGATACTGCAAATCCATTACTAGGTATCTACCCAGAAGAAAAAAAAACATTTTAACATAAAAACATTTGGGCTCGGCGCCTGTGGCTCAAGCGGCTAAGGCACCAGTCACATACACCTAAGGTGGCGGGTTCGAATCCCCAGCCCGGGCCCGCCAAACAACAATGATGGCTGCAACCAAAAA
>NW_003852446.1:9137404-9150213 GCF_000181295.1 Otolemur garnettii
AGCTTGAGGCCTTGTCTAAAAAAAAAAAAAAAAAAGAAGAGGGGAGGTGGATCAGTAAGCTCCCACCTAATGGGTGCAATGTAGGGGTATATGGCACACTTCCTGGCTGAGCATCAACTCAGACTTTACCTTACGAATGCAAATAATGTATCCTAATCATATGTGCCCTTATATTAATCTGAAAAAAAAATTAAAAGATTAAAAAAAGTTCTAATTCAAACCAACCTCCCAGAGAAACTTAGGCCCTAATTTCAGATACTCTTCCCCAGTGCCAGTCAACTGACACATTGGCAGAATCTAGAGAGAAACCAGTTCCTCTGATTACCCCTTCAACACGTGCATGAACCAGTTGCTTTTTTCACAATCTCAGGACCCTTCCCTTATATATATGCAGCACTGAGGTGGAGGAGATGGGAGACTGGTTTAGTCAATATCCAGCAGTTCAGTACCCCAGGATTACTAGCTTAACCCCTGATAAACCCTCAGTAGTCATACAGCAAAGCTGTTAGATCTTCAGAAGAAACTTTCCAGAGGCCTTTGAGATACTGAGGTCCCAGGACCTCATGATTGAACCTTTTCAATGAAAAAAGATCAAGGAGTCAAATTTCTCCATGGCTTGCATAGGGAGTCAAAGAAGTCACCTGGAAGTGTGAATAAAAATGTTTTGGCATCCTGGGTCCGAAGCTTTGAATGGGTGGCAAGGAAGAATTTTCAGTGTAGTTAACAGGCAATGCCACTCATAGGCCCTCCACTCTGAGGAAATACCTCACTTTTGAGATTAAACAAAGTCAGGTGATTCTTGTGAGTCTGAAAAAAAGAAGCTATTATAGTTGCCCACCAAAGAACCTAATCATCTGTGTGTATTCATCTATGAACTCTTTCTCTCACCAGACACTAACAGAGTATCTACCTGCTTCAGGCTCAACAGGACTCACAAGAAAGGAACGTAGGATTATGGCAGATGACACAGGCAGAAGACTATAGAGTTTTGTAGAAGGCCTTTCTTATTGTTTTGTTTTGTTTTAGGCAGAGTCTCATTCTGTTGCCCTGGGTAGAGTACCCTAGGGTCATTGTAGCTCACAGCAACCTCAAACTTCTGGGCTCAAGTGATCCTTTTGCCTTAGGTTCTCAAGTAACCGAGACTACAGGAGTGCACCACCATGCCCGCCTGGCCAGTTTTTCTATTTTTAGTCCAGACTGGGTGTTGAACTCCTAAGCTCAAGCAATCCACCCACCTTGGCCTCTCAGAGTGCTAGGATTACAGATGTGAACCACCATGCCCAGCCTGCAGAAGGCCTTTCACATCATGTCCAATGCTAACTAAAGTTGACTCAAGGCCTTCTTGAAACGATTTACAATCTGTCTTCAATTACTATAGCAAAGTATTTTTAAGTGCCATAAACCAGAGAGGCAGAACTCTTTCAACTAATAGCAAGGTCCCCAGGAACAGTGAGAGAGATCCAGGACCTTCAAGAGAACTGACACTATCAGTGTCAGTCAGAACTACTATAGGCCACACGGAAGGATAAGCGCACTGACAGGAGGTGTGAGTACCCTTGGACCCAGCCAGGCAGAAAACTTGTAAAGTCCAGTGTGCTTGGGTGAAAGGGATTGAGGGGAGAGCCAGACACGCCCCAGAGTCTAAGGTTCTCAGGCCTTAATTTTGACAGCTGGGAAGATTACATATACAGAAAAGTATTCTCCCTGCTCAAGTGGCCCAACCAATGCACTCCTGCCCTTTTCACACCAGGGCCTCAGTCACACAGTCCTAAGGCCCTAAGAGCCAAAAAGTACCCTGCAATCTCTGCCAATGTTACAACACTCTTAAGTCAGAGCCCAAGTGGGTCAAACAATTAACCCCTCAAAAATGTTCTCCAAATGGGGACAAAGGGCCTGGAGGTAACATGGAACTACAAATACCATACTAGCTTTCTGACAAAAAGCCACCCCAAAAATGTTATGAACCACACCGCTAATGAGCAAAGATAAAGGAATTTCAGCCAACACCCAACTTCCTCCCTTAAAGCACTGCTTTGCTGTTAAATATTGAACTCCATGCCAGAAGTCGCTAAAGTGGGAAGATTCTCCCAGCCCAGGCCTAGTGGTCTGTGCCCGGGCGGGGTCACAGCGGACCAGCGCCCAAATACCGGAGCATTAGTTCCGCCCGCCCCGGCCGGCTTCTTCCGCAGCTGCCCACGGGGAGCTCAGAGGGAGGGCGTGGACGCACCCCGCCAGCCCCCAGTCAGGCTCCTCCACCCCGGGCTACGTACCGCAGTGCTGCCCGCCTCATCGCGCTAGGCTGCCGTGCACGCGGATGGAGAACCGGGCCCGCAAGGCAGTCGGACAGAAGGAAAGGAAGGTGCTGGCGCGAGAACCAGACCAACCGTCACTCCCTACAACCGCGCCCTGACGGCGAAGCGGCCCTGGAGATACACCACACCACTGGGGACGCAGCCACGCTGTGCAGAGGCGGGGTCGCACCGCCCCGGAGGGCGGGGCCGCGCCGCCCGGGGGGCGGGGCCGCGCTGCTCCCGGCAGGGCCTGTCTGTTAACCGAAGGAAAGCTGAAATGAAGTCCACCTTTGCGGAGCTTCCCACGCAATCAGCTGTGCCGGGTCTGTTGCTAAAGCGGGGGATCAGCCTATTCCCGGTTGAGTAAATGTACCACGCAGCACTGCCAGGGCGGTGACGGGAAGAAAAGGCGCGGCTCTGCCCAGTGGAACTTGTCTCCGTTGCTATTCTTGACCTCTGCGCCTCGGCTTCCAGTCTGTGGTTCTTGCCCTTGCCTTCAAGGAATCTCTTAGGCAGCTTTCCAAAATACAGATGCTTAGGTATTTAGTCACGTGTGCCGCCTGGGCTTCTAAAGGTCTAAAAGTGTCCCAGGATATAAATTTACCTATTGGGTACAATGTACAATATTCAGGGGAAGGCCAGGCTAAAAGCTCTGACTTCAGCATTATACAATTCATCCATGTAACAAGAACATTTGTACCCTCTAATATTTTGAAATAAAAATTATATTTAAAAATACAATATGGGGGCTGAGAGCAGTGGCTCACGCCTGTAAGGGAGGCCAAGGCACGTGGATCGCCTGAGCTCACGGGTTCAAGACCAACCTGAGAGAGAGCGAGACACCACCACCGCCCCATCTCTAGGGTATCTGGGTGTTGTGGCGGGTGCCTGTAGTCCCAGCTACTTGGGAGGCTGAGGCAAGAGAATCGCTTGAGCCAAGAGTTGGAGGTTGCTGTGAGCTGTGACACCACAGCACTCTACCCAGGGCAACAAAGTGAGACTGAGCCTCAAAAAAAATAAAAAAGAATAAGAAAATATGGGAAAGAGAATAAAAGGTGTCTTTCAATCCAGAAAAAGATAAAAAAAAAAAAGGTTCCCCAGGTGATGCTAATGTAACCAAAACTTGACAAGAAAAACTTAACAGAAAAAACTTAACAGAAAAAATTGTTCCTCTTCTAATCTCGGCCTGCCCCCTAGTGTTTGACATCTTGGCCGACCTAGAGAAAGTCAAGGCCAAAGAACCTTAAGATTTCACCCCACAACCTGATTCTCAATTTCATTTAACGTACTCTTATTTAACTGTCTGCATTACGCCAGGCACTGTTGTAGACTCTGGGGATGCAAAAAAAAAAAAAAAAGCCCAGTTAGGGGGCTTAAGTTATAGGGAAGGAAAACAAATCAGCAAATAGGTTAACAAATAACAATTTCAAACATGGTAGTCTTAAGAGGAAATAAAACAAGGTAATGAGAGGGGTCTTTTGAGAATACATGCAAGTCTTACTTTGCCTCTAAAAATGGTAATTTCCTAGGAAGCAAAGACCATATCATATGTTTCATTGGAATAACCCATACTTAGTAAAATTTGTCAATAACATTGAGCTAGCTGTTTTTAATCATTTAACAAGTTATAAATAGTTTTCTATTTTACCTAACTGTCTCTGTTTTTAGCAGTCTCACAACCAAAAGACTCCTCTTTTAGACCACAGGGATCTCTCCTTCATTTTTGTTCATATTCTCTGTACCTTTTTAGTGCCTGTTTTGTTGCGTTGTGTCAGCCATACATATTTATACTCTACCACACCCAACACACAGTGCAATAAATATTGTCTTGGAATTATACCATTTTTGTTCATTTTTTTTTTCTTTTCTGAGACAGAGTCTCACTCTGTTGCCCTGGGTAGAGTGCTATGGCATCATTGCTCACAACAACCTAAAACTCTTGGGCTCAAGTGATCCTCTTGCCTCAGCCTCCTGAGTAGCTGGGACTACAGGTGCCTGTCACAATGCCTGGCTAGTTTTTCTCTTTTTAGTAGAGACCAGGTCTCACTCTTGCTCAGGCTGGTCTCGAACTCCTGAGCTCAAGCAATCCACCTGCTTTGGCCTCCCAGAGTGCTAGGATCACAGGAATGAGTCACCATAACCAGCCATTTTTGTTCATTTTTACTTGAACGTTTGGTTGAAGCAATAGGAGGCTCAGGGAGAAAAATTAAGTTCAAGAGAACTTTTTGGGTTATATATATGGTATAATAAGTAGGACAGTTTACAATTTTTGTGCAATCAAGTAACTTTCCATCAGTTTCCAAAATAAAGCTAGATACAATCTCATCAATACATATTAACAGCATTGATTTCAGCTGGAATAGCTAGAACTAGGAATGCAATGCCATGAAGATGCCTTCTCTTCATTGTTTATCTTTGCTTTGCACACTGGCTTCATTCTTTTTTTCTCTCTGTGTAATGGTATTCTCTACATTGCAAAAGAAGCTCCTGAACTTTTTTTTTTTTTTTTGGCAGTTTTTGGCCGGGGCTGGGTTTGAACCCACCACCTCCAGCACACAGGACCAGCGCCTTACTCCTTTGAGCCACAGGCACCGCCCAGCTCCTGAACTTTACATCTTACAACTACAGCCACACACATAAGAGACTGGCCCAGATTTCTATGTCCCAAGTACAAAAACTCCTGAGAAGAGATTCACTGGCCTAATTGAGGTCAGGTACACATTCCTGGACTAGTCAACTGTGGCAGCAAGGCAAGGGCATACAATTGGTCCACTTGACTTACCGGGAACCCTCTCACCCAGACCCGGGTCACAGTTGTTGGGTCACAATTTACTACCATGGCTGTTTCCACAAGAAAGCACACAGATGAGGATCACTTTCTTAGAAAAGGAGTACCAAGAAATCAAACCCATAGAGATCCACTAAAGATGTTATTTAAAGATGGAAAAATGATCTCATCACTTAGCCTTAGTTCTAACCTCAGAAAACCCCTGCCTGCTAGACCTAGCCAGCACAGCATTCATGCACATGTCTCCAATTATCTCAATTGGCAGTATACATAAAATTCTTAAAACAACTTAGCAACCCTGGTTTCTACATGTGTAGTGGTGGTGTTGTCAAGTATATTTTCTATACCACATTTTGGATAGCAGGGATGGCAGGTAAAGTGGTCACAAAATCAGATCAGAAAGTGTGCAGCAATTGTATAGTGGTGTTAATCACTGTCCTTGAGTAAGAGATTCTCCACCCCTGCCTTTTTGTTTCTTGTTATGTTCCATTAGTTCTATTTTGATATGGTCTCAGGGTAACAAAGATGGTATGAAATGTGTGATTAAAATAAAAGGCTCCTAACCATGTTGACAGATACATAAGATATTACCAATGTCATTATAATAAACAGAGCAATAAAATCAAATAAGAAACCTAACAATACATTGTCAGTTAAATCTAGTATTATAAGTGAAAAAGATCTAATAACCATCTTTTGTTGGGCTGATGAACTATATATACTACTTCTGAATATCTGACTTAGGGAGAAAATATTCTTGGGAATCTGTCAGCAACTTTCAAATAAACTAATTCAAGCTATGATTTCATTAAAATGGAAAAACCACTTTTTAAAAATTAGCTTATTTCAGGCTGGGCATGGTGGCTCATGCCTGTAATCCTGGCACTCTAGGAGGCCAAGGCAGGAGGACTGCTTGAGATCAGGAGTTGGAGACCAGCCTGAGCAAGAACAAGACCCCCCATTTCTACCAAAACAAAAAATTAGCCGGGCATGGCACATGCCTGTAGTTCCAGCAACTCAGGAGGCTGAAACAGGAGGATCACTTGTGCCCAGGTATTTGAGGTTGCAGTGAGCTATAATGATGCATTGCACTCTAGATGGGACAACAGAGAGAGTCTCTGTCTTTAAAAAAAAAAAAAAAAGGCTTGGCACCTGTGGCTCAAGCGGCTAAGGTGCCAGACACATACATCTGAGCTGGCGGGTTTGAATCCAGCCTGAGCGGGCCAAACAACAATGACAGCTGCAACCAGCTGCAACCAAAAGATAGCTGGGCGTTGTGGTGAGTGCCTATAGTCCCAGCTACTTGGGAGGCAGAGGCAGAAGAATCGCTTGAGCCCAGGAGATGGAGGTTGCTGTGAGCTATGATGTCACAGCACTCTACCCAGGGCCACAGCTTGAGACTCTGTCTCAAAAAAAAAAGCTTATTTCACAGATTACAGAGATTATACAAAAGGTTCTAGAATAAAATTGGGAGGGGGAGGACGAAACAATGGAAAAATATTTTCCACCTAAACATTCAAGAAAAAACCACAAAGACAAGTGGGCTGTTATATGAAAGTGCTTAGTATTATACCAACTTGCTCCATCTGCAGCAAAAACAAGCATGGGTTCCATGCCCATAGCTCAGTGGTTAGGGTGCTGGCCACATACACCAGAGCTGGTGGATTCAAACCTGGCCCAAGCCTGCTAAACAACAATAACAACAACAACAACAAAAAATAGATAGGCATTGTGGCTGGAGCCTGTAGTCCAAGCTCCTTGGGAGGCTGAGGCAAGAGAATTGCTTAAGCCCAAGAGTTTGAAGTTGCTGTGAGCTGTGACACTACAGCACTCTACTGAGGGCAACATAGTGAAACTCTATCTCAGAAAAAAAAAAGCAGCATAGGCAACTTAGAAACCATGACTTTTTTTTTTTTTTTTTGCAGAGTGTCAAGCTGTCATCCTGGGTACAGTGCCATGGCATCATACCTCACGGCAACCTCCAACTCTAAGGCTCAAGCCATCCTCTTGCCTCAGTTTTTCTATTTTTAGTAGACACGGGGTTTTGCTTTTGCTCAGGCTAGTCTCAAACTCGTGAGCTCAAGCAATCCACCTGCCTCCACCACCCAGAATGTTAGGATTATAGGTGTAAGCCACCATGTCCAGCACAATTTAGAAATTGTGACTTTTTTCTTTGAGACAAAATCTCACTTTATCACCCTGGGTAAAGTGCCATGGCATCACAGCTCACAGCAACCTCCAACTCTTGGGCTTAGGCAATTCTCTTGCCTCAGCCTCCCAAGTATCTGGGACTACAGGTGCCTGCCACAATGCCCAGCTATTTCTTTGTTGTTGTTGTTGTAGTTGTCATCATTGTTGTTTAGCAGGCTCAGGTTAAGGGTGAATGGATTGCTGATATAATAAACCAAAAATTCAAATATTTATTGTCATTTTCTTTTTCTTTTTTTTTTTAGAGACATAGTCTCACTTTATTGCCCTGAATAGAGTGCTGTGGTGTCACAGCTCATAGCAACCTCCAACTCCTGGGCTTAGGCAATTCTCTTGCCTCAGCCTCCTGAGTAGTTGGGACTACAGACACCTTCCACAACACCCAGCTATTTTTTTGTTGTTGTTGTTGTTGTTGCAGTTTGGCTGGGGCTGGGTTTGAACCCACCATCCTCAGTATATGGAGCTGGTGCCCTACCCACTGAGCCACAGGCACCACCCAAAACCATGACTTTTTTTAAATCTCTTTCTCTACTTTTCTCCAGCTCCACTTTTATGACTGCTTAGGTTCTTATGTTTATAAATGGTTCTTTTTTTCCTCTAATAACTTCCTTTTACTTAAAAATGGCAGATAGGTTCCCTGGTTTAGAAAAATCAGGCTAGTGGGAGGACGTTGTCCAGTAAAAAATAAATAAATACAAGAAAAAGAAAAATCAGGCTAATTCTATAAGAAATAAAAATGTTAATTAACAGAAAACAGAGTTCATAGCACTAATATAGAACCCTAAATAAGCTCTCTTCCTCTTCCCCTAAGCGGCTTGAGGTGATCTGTGAAAATGGTTCGCTATTCACTTGACCCAGAAAACACCACATAGTCACACAAGTCAAGAGGCTCAAATCTTTGTGTTCACTTTAAGAACACATGTGAAACTTCCCAGGCCATTAAGGGTATGCATATACAAAAAGCCACCAAGTATCTGAAGGATGTCACCTTAAAGAAACAATGTGTACCATTCCAACATTACAATGGTGGAGTTGGTAAGTGTGCCCAGGCCAAACAGTGGGGCTGGACACAGGGTCAGCGGCCCAAAAAAGAGTGCTGAATTTTTGCTGCATATGCTTAAAAATACAGAGAGTAATGTTGAACTTAAGGGTTTAGATATAGATTCTCTGGTCATTGAGCATATCCAAGTGAACAAAGCACCCAAGATGCGTCGCCAAACTTACAGAGCCCATGGTCACATTAACCCATACATGAGCTCCCCCCTGCCACATTGAGATGATCCTTACTGAAAAGGAACAGATTGTTCCCAAACCAGAAGAAGAGGTAGCACAGAAGAAAAAGATATCCCAGAAGAAACTGAAGAAACATAAACTTATGGCACAGGAATAAATGCAACAGAAAATAAATGCAAAAACAAAAAAAAAGAACCCTAAATAATTCTGAAAATAGGAAATAATTCTGTGGTTTGATAGTTTAAAAAAAAAAAACTGGGCAAAGGCAAGATGGCTGACTAAAGCCTGCTTTCCACCGACGGTCCCATCCAGAAGGAGAGTTAAAGGACAGAAGTTTAGCAAGTAAGCTGATGGTTTGGAGCTGAACCAAGAGAGAAGGTTGAAGAATGCACATCAACCCTGCTGAGGCAAGCTGAACCCCAAGGATACAAACAATAGATACAAAATACATCGCCAAGCGGATGGTAGTCCCCTCCCCCATGGGAACAGCTCGCAGTATACTTTCTACAAACAACCAAGCAGAGTTCAAACATCCTCCCATTTTATCCCATGGGAGAGATCCTCTAAAAACTAGACCACCTTCCCCTACTACGGTGCCATGGCACTCTCCTGCCAGGCATAAAACTGTATAAAACTGTATATATTCTCTACCTGCAATTCTGAACTCCCAGCACTCCCCTCCACTCTCACCCTGAGGTCTGGAAGCCAGTCCCCCTGGAGTTCAGATTCTTGGCCATTTTCTCGAGAGGTGTGGACAGGGTATGGGCTGTTGCAGGTCTGTGCTGATTCTGTGGTATGGGGGTAAGGAGAAGACAATTGTCTGAAGGAACCATATGGGAGAGGGAAAGATGGTGTCGTGCGCCACAGAGCAGGAGCAGCAGCAGTGGGAACAATAGGGCTCACACCCCTGGGGATATTTTGGAGAGACACTCCCTGTCTCTCTGGGCAACCAGAGAAAGCTGAGCATCTTCTCTGGTGGCAGACACTGGTGGAACAGATCTGGGACGGTAACGCAGGCCCCATGAGCAAAGGGTATGCCTGAGGCGGTACCTGCCTAGGTGGGCATGGCGGGGAAAGAGAATAGCAGAGACACACATGCAGAGATGGCATACTCCCAGGGCATGGCTGAGCCAGAAGGACTGCATTAGTAAGCCTAAGAAGCACCCAACCCTCAGGGTATCATGGCTGAGACAAAGGCAGGCGAGCAGAGGCTGGAACTCAGAGCCAAGTGTGAGCTCTAACCGCATCCGCCCCAACCCAGACTGCAGCAGAGACAGACACACCAGCTCTGGGCAGCAGCAAAGACCAGGGCCTAGTCGCAGTTTCTGTGAACTCAAACAGCGCCTAGTCCGCAGGGGAATACAGCCAGGTCAGAATCACAAATTCTACAAAAATATAAGTGTCAGCAACATCAATCAGGTGCAGAGCTGGAACTGAGTAAACTGCCTCAGCTTCCATTAACCATCTGAGGTTGTCAGGCCTCAGCCCCCCTTGCCAGATGGTGCAGAGTGCGGAGGCCTGGCCAAGGAGACACAGATCTCCCTGTGACTCAGGCAGGCATAAACCCCTGGAGCATCTGCTCATTAGAGGGAACTGGGTCACAGCCCTGCAGAGTTACCAGTGACTGGGTGTGACAGAAGTGCAAGGTAGACAAGGAGGCATCAACCTTCCCAGACTAATTCATTTGCTTGGAGTTGGGGTCCTTCTGACTCCACAGAGTACCAGAACAAGTCATACTCAAGCTGTCAGCAGACTCCTGCTATCTAGTTGCTGGAGACCTTTTGAACTATCCCACTTGAGACTGGGTGCTGACTGGAACAATTGATTTGGATCTCTCGGATCTCTCGGACTGGACCAATCATCCAAGGACTACCCAAAGTGGTACCCTGGGTGTATGGTTCTGGGAAGGTTTGATTTTCCTTTTCCAGCTGTTGGCTGTGGCGGGCAGAGTGACTTAATTGCTGGTACTTCTCCACAGCTGAGACTTCAACCTAGAGTAACTAATTCACTAGGGTAGGACACAGACCAGCTAAAAACAAGACAGAGCCACTTAGCCCCACCACAACAAGTAAGTCCCCACTGTCTCAGGCCATAGCACTGTACAGGTCCTTTGCAAAGCTCTAGGGGAAAAGATACAGACACCAGTCACAGCTCTTGGGAAAATGGCTGGTTAATCACTACTGCAGGAGCCCCCCAACTCAACTTCACCTTATCTGCTCATCTAGCCAAATGGTGTAAAATAATCATGGGGCAGAATCAGCGGAAAAACTCCAGTAACATGAATAACCAGAGTAGATCAACTCCCCCAAGGAATGATATGGCAGACACAACTGAAGATCCCATTCATAAACAGATGGCTGAGGTGTCAGAAATCAAATTTAGAACTTGGATTGCAAATAAGATTAATTGAATGGAGGTAAAGTTGGAATTAGAAATTCAAGGGGCATTTCAAAAGTTGTCTCAAGAATTCAATGAATGCAAAGACAAAATCACCAAAGATTTTGACACATTGAGACAAGAATTTGCAGCCCTCAAAGATCTGAAAAATACAGTATAATCCATCAGTAACAGAATGGAGCAAGCAGAAGAAAGGATTTCTGACATTGAAGACAAAGCTTTTGAACACTCACAAATGCTCAAAGAGGAAGAGAACTGGAGAGCAAAAACAGATGGTTCTCTCAGAGAACTCTGGGATAATTAGAAGAAAACTAATATTCTCCTTATGGGAATTCCTGAAGGCAACGAAGTGGCTTCACAAGGCACAGAGGCTCTTCTTCATGAGATTATGAAGGAGAACTTTCCAGACATGACAAGACATTCTGAAATTCAGATAGCAGACAGCTTCAGAACCCCAGCACAACTCAACCTGAATAAGACCTCTCCTAGGCACATCATAATTAACCTCACTAAAGTTAATATGAAGGAGAAAATTCTGAAAGCAGCCAGACGTAAAAAACCATAACCTACAAGGAGAAGAATATTAGAATGACTAAAGAGCTCTCTCCTGAAACCTTTCAAGCTAGAAGAGGGTGGTGAAGACCAGCCTGAGCAAGAGCAAGACCCCCTCTCTAAAACTAGCTGGGCATTGTGGCAGTCGCCTGTAGTCCCAGCTACTCAGGAGGCTGAGGCAAGAGAATCACCTGAGCCTAAGAGTTTGAGGTTGGTGTGAGCTATGACGCCATGATACTATACCAGGGGCAACAAAATGAGACTGTCTCTCCAGTAAGATTAGCCCACATCACAAAATCCCAAAACCAGAGAAGTTGGCATGCATGTAGAAAAAAGGGAACACTTCTACATTGCTGGTAGGAATGCAAACTAATACGTTCCTTTTGGAAAGATGTTTGGAGAACACTTAAGAGATCTAAAAAAAGACCTGCCATTAGATCCTACAATTCCTCTGCTAGGTATATATCCAGAAGACCAAAAATCACATTATAACAAAGATATTTGTACTAGAATGTTTACTGCAACCCAATTCATAATTGCTAAGTCATGAAGAAGCCCAAATGCCCATTGACCCATGAATGGACCAATAAATTGTGGTACATGTACACCATGGAATATTATGCAGCCTTAAAGAAAAATGGAGACTTTACTTCTTATATGTTTACATGGATGGAGCTGGAACATATTCTTCTTAGCAAAGTATCTCAAGAATGGAAGAAAAAGTATCCAATGTACTCAGTCTTACCATAAAACCAATTTATAGCTCTCTTATGAAAGCTATAATCCAATTATAGCCCAAGAAGAAGGGGAAAGGGAGAGAGGGAGGGTAGGGGAGGGGGGAGGATGAGTGGAGGGAGAGTAATTGGTGGGACCACACCTATGGTGCATCTTACAAGGGTACATGTGAAATTTACTAGGTGTAGAATATAAATGTCTTAACACAATAACTAAGAAAATGCCATGAAGACTATGTTAACCAGTTTGATGAAAATATTTCAAATTGTATATAAAACCAGCACATTGTACCCCATTATTGCATTAATGTACACAGTTATGATTTAATTTTTTAAAAAAACCTACCTACTCTACAAAATTATTAAAAACAGAGCTTAGGGGACAGCACCTGTGGCTCAGTGAGTCGGACGCTGGCCCCATATACAGAGGGTGGTGGGTTCAAACTTGGCCCTGGCCAAACTGCATCAAAAAAAATAGCTGGCTGGCTTGGCGCCTATAGCTCAACCGGCTAAGGTGCCAGCCACGTACACCTAAGGTGGCGGGTTCGAATCCCCAGCCCGGACCCGCCAAACAACAATGATGGCTGCAACCAAAAAATAGCCGGG
>NW_003852446.1:9150513-9153357 GCF_000181295.1 Otolemur garnettii
AAAAAAAAAAAAAAAGAAGAAGAAGAAAAAACAAAGCTGAGATTTTAAAAAAGTGGCAAACATTTAAAATATGTAATACCATTAGTGACATGGCATCAGAGGGCCTCTTTAGGATAGGACATCTTCATTTCAGAGTGTCAACTTCAATCAAGGTGTCTCTTTCAATAACATAGGGCTTAAACAGTAAAAATTCAATAGGCATCTCTCCCACCCTAATCTTCCAATCATTCATCATTTCATCATTTCATCTTCTCTTTCACTCAATCCACGTCAACAAACTCAAGTTCCCTTCCATTTATTCCTCATTCTGCATCCCATTTATCTCCTTTATCTTTCCTATCTACTCTCCATTTTTTCACACCAACACAACTGCTACCATGGTAGTTGAGAAACAGAACCTCCCTTCAGACCCCAGGGCAGCCTGCTCTGCTAGTAAAGCAGTGTAAGATCCAACCCTGCCCTTCCTTAGCCTAAAGAAAATCAACAAGTGCCTGCCCATACTTAACAGCTCCACAGAGATTCATATGTTATGCCCAGGAGTTCCCCCAAAGACCACACCACCAGATAATTTAAATTAAAGAGGAGTCCTTGTCCAGGCTGGGCTGCCAGCAAAGAATTACTATAATTTGTAAAAAATAAAATAAAATAAAATAAAAAATAAAGAGGAATCCTTTACTGAAGAGCCAGGCAGCAACTGCTTTAGTGTCCCAACATGGGGTTTCTGGGACAGCCCTGAGTTATTTGAGGCTCTGGCTTTTATAAGGCAAAATATTTCTAGGGGGCAAATAAATATAGTAAACAAAGTCACAAAAGTGAAAGCAGCATTTAGGGGAAAACACAAGGGTAGGGTGGTTAGTTTACACAATGCTACAATCCAGAGAGCAAAGTACAATCTACAATGTCCTAAGGAAATGTAGGAAGGGGGCCTTATAGCTGAGGGTCGTAAAGCAATAATCACCAGGGACATAATCACAAGTGCAGTCAGTAATTTATATCACTAACAACTTTATTTGAATGCAATCACAGTTATACAGTGGAGGAAACAAGGAGCAATGGAGCAAACAAGGAGGAACCAGTTTTCAAGGAAAGGATGTAACAGAAAAAGAGTCAAAACAACAGAATGGAATCAGGCCCGTTTTGCCTCCCCACTGACTATCAGGAACAGGAATTATAACAAAATGGAGTTAGGCTTGCTTGTCTTTCACCACAAAACCCCCTTTTTAACCACAAAAAGAACAAAGCTGTAAACATCACTATCTTCTCAAAAGCTCATGCTTTGGAGGGCACTCAAGCTTTTGAAACTTACTTTACTATTAGGATTTGGATAGTTTATAGATGTTAAAACATGTTCTGTTTAAATTCACGTAATATGCTTTCAGGTTGTATTTAGTGCTGTGATAAAGTGGTAATATTGACAACAGTCTATCTGGGTAATCATTATGTGTGATATTTATGGGATTGTTAGACTGGCTTGTTCTGTTCATATAGGTAAACTACTAGCACATTGCACAGGACCCACATATGGCTTCTGTTTGGCTTGATCTGTAGAGGTGCAGAAACTAAGCCTGCAGGGAGGAAAGATCCTCACTTTACTCTGGAAAAGTCTTTTCAAAGTGGCCATTTCTTCCTTGATTCCAGTTCCTATTACCTACAATTCCTACAGTTACTCCCTACAGTTACTTAATTCCTGTCTTCCTCACCCTGTTCCTGGCAGTTCTTGTAAAACTTCCTCAAAAATATAGATATAGGTTAGAGATAGAGATGGTGACAGAAATAGAGGTATGGGCCAGGCATGGTGGCTCATGCCTATAATCCTAGCACTTTGAGGGGCCAAGGAGAGGATCACTTGAGCCCAGGAGTTTGAGACCAGCCTGAGCAAGAGTGAGACCCTATCTCTACAGGAAAAAAAAAAAAGAAAAAGAAGCCAGGTGTGATGATGCCCACCTGTAGTCCCAGCTGAGGGACTCAGGAGGCTGAGGCAGAAGTATGACTTGAGCCCAGGAGTTTGAAGTTGCTGTGAGCTATGATGCACTCTAGACCAGGTGACAATGAGACCTTGTCTCAAGAAAATCAAAAAAAAAAAAAAAGAAAGAAAGAAAGAAAAGAGAAGAAAAAAGATATCTGTTGATAGCATTTTGCACTAATGTACTAGAATAAATGTCAATCAATGTCTGGCCCAGCCTGCCAGAGCTTGGGTTTATTATTAAAGAACAAATGAGGTCTAGTGTTGGGAAACTAGAGAAACATGTTATTCACAAGAAGTCCAAATTGAATACTTTAGTGGATGGAGCTACTCCATTTCTACAGAAATCTGTGGGTTCCATTCTGAGACTAAAGGGTTCAGAAAAAAGGCTGGGTGCGGTGGCTTGCCTGTAATCCCAGCACTCTGGGAGGATAAGGCAGGTGGATTGCCTGAGCTCAGGAGTCTGAGACCAGCCTAAACAAGAGTGAGACCCCATCTCTAAAAATAGCCAGGCATCTATAGTCCCAGCTACTCAGGAGGCTGAGGCAAAAGGATCCCTTGAGCCCAAGAGTATGGGACTGCTGTGAGCTATGACAGTGTGGTACTCTATCAAGGGTGGCAAAGTAAGACTCTGTAGTAAAATTAAATTAATAAAATAAAATAAGGCTCAGTGCCCATAGCACAGTGGTTATGGCATCAACCACATACATCAAGGCTGGCAGATTGGAACCCAGCCTGGGCCTGCTAAACAATGTTGACAACTGCAAAAAAAAAAAAAAAAAGCCAGACACTGTGGTGGGCGCCTATAGTCCCAGTTACTTGGGAGGCTGAGGCAAGAGAATCACTTAAGCCCAAGAGTTTGAGGTTGCCATGAGCTGTGA
>NW_003852446.1:9154470-9161682 GCF_000181295.1 Otolemur garnettii
AAAAAAAAAAAAAATTTAATGCCAGCAACTAATAGAGGAATATGCAAAATATTCCTGATACAGCAAGAGTGGACAACTCCTACACAATGTAATTTGGACAATATTTTTCTCACCCACCATATCAGTGTTTTATTACTATTGTAACAATTACCACACATGTAGTGCTTTAAAACAACACAAATTTATTACTTTATAGTTCTGTAGATCAGAAGTCTGACCAAGACCTTACTGGCTTGTCATTGGTAAAGCTGTGTTCCTTCTGGGAGGCTCTAAGAGACAACCCATTTCCTTGCTTTTTCCAGGTTCTAAAGGTACGTGTACCCTTGGCTCAGGGGCCCCTTTCTAGCATCTTCAAAGCCAGTAACAATTACTCTCTGTTTGCATCTTCCTCTGACTCTTTGACTTCTCTCTTCCACTTTTTTTTTTTTTTTCAGTTTTTGGCAGGGGTCAGGTTTGAACCTGCCACCTCTGGTATATGAGGCTGGTGCCCTACTCACAGAGCCACAGGCACTGCCTTCTCTCTTCCACTTTTAAGAACCCTTGTGATAACACTGGCCCCACCAGGAAAATCCACCATAATCTCCCTAGTTTAAGGTCATCTGATTAGCAACTTTAATCCATCTTCCCTTTGCCATGTAACCTAAAATGTTGACAAGTTCTGGGATTAGAATGGGAACATCTTTGAGGATCCATTATTCTGCCCACCCCACACACTAAAAAAATTATATAAACATTACTACACACACAAATTCAAAATAAAGTTAGTAGCCTTCTCAATCTCCAGTGCTGCAGTTGGTCCCTCCTCCATGACCCTAGCTCCCTGGACCCTCTGATAATATTTCCAGAATTTTTTCCACTTGCCCCTTTAGCCATAGGAGTGGTAATGGCTTCCTGCTGTTGAGGTCTCTGGGTGCCTTATCGTCCCTTGTTCCTTTAATCCTGGCCATACCTCTCCAAGTAGTTCTATTGTTAAAGTCTCCTCACTTAAACCATCTGGAAGAAACTGTGTTTTCTGCCAAGAACCTGATCTGATTTTTCCCACCACCCTATTTTTCATGCTTACTCCTGAACTTTAAGGCTAATATGTCAGTCTAATTTCTCCAGGAAAAGAGTCAAAAGTACAAGAGGTTTATTGGGGGCCACACCTATGAAACATAAAAGGGAGAGGGAACAGAAGTAGTAAGGGAAAGCATTTAGTTCATGATCCAGGACTGAATGAAACCTGAGAACAGAGAGTGGTCAGGAGAGAGCCTCAGACCGCGGTGCAGCTCTGAGAAAGCCTAGACCTTCCAAACAGGGAGCTCTGGGGCAAAGACTGCCCTGTAGAAGAACCCTGGACTGGCCAGAAATGGCAAGTCCTTGTGCAACTGCTGTGCTCCATCTTTGCTTAGGGGCTGTCTGGAAAACAGGTGGCCTTGGGAGGTGAGGCAGATCCTAAAGGCTATCAGCTAACTCCACACCCTGTGGCAGTTTCTCTGCCAAAAGGATTGGACTAGAATGCCCCCATGGCTGCTACAGATCACCCCTTGCACTGCAATGGCTTGGAGGCCTCCAACTACACAAGGAAATATGAAAAAGTACCCACCTAGATGGACCATCCAAGTTCTACACACATTCCTCCCTTCCCTGTTGTGTAACAGCAGCCTTACCGCCTCCTGCTGACTGATGGCAACTACCCCTTGCCAACATGATGACTCCTTGACCACAAGAAGTCCAAAGCCCACACCACAGCCATGCGTGTAGTTCAGTGGAACCCTTGCTGTAACCACTGGCAAGGATGCTACCCTTTGCAGAAGAGAGCCTCAAACTCTGTAGAGCCCAGAGTTACAGATCCAGGAAACATAAAGTCCCTTAGCAAGTCATTGGAAAAGATGGTAACTGCAGCCATTCTTGTTTCAAATTCTTGGTTCCTTTTCTTGAGCCAGCGTGAAGAGTAAACAAACCAGAGTGGGAATGGTGGGGAATGAGAAAATAAGACACACAAGAGACAAAGATCACACAAGAGATAAAAGCGATGGGGTCAGGAGGTCTGGCTCAGCTGATGGCTACAGCCAGCATGGAACAGTGTGAACAGCTTTATTTATATAGTATCTAAATTAGGTTGCTATATTAACAATGTTGGAAATCAGCAGGGAAAGCAAGTGGGAGTATTTTCATTTTACAAGGTTCAGGGGAAATAACAGTACATGTGGTAAAGATCAATTTTAGGGAGAGAAGGCTATGTGCTTTTAGGCAAAAGATATACAGAAACTACATGACTTCTGGCATAGGGAGCAAGGAAAAAAAACTATTGTTTTAGGAAGGGAGGAGAAGCAATTTGGGGGTCATTCCTTGAATGTACCTCCCAGGCTGTGGGGGTCTTGCCACCTCACAATCCACACTCCACACTTCCTACTGGAGGCACAATACCATTTAGAGGTCTCCGATTCAGTGTTTTTGGTAGTTGGAACCCTAAGACAGTCCCCATGATTCCTGCTCCCTGGTATCCATGTCCTGAATTTGTGTCCCCTTTCTCCAGTGTGAGTGAGACCTGTGAATATGATGGATGTCATTCCTGTGATCAAGTTCTTGTCTACCTGGCAAACCTGGAAGTATCACTGGTACAAGTCCCTGGACTTCTGAGTGTCCCTAAAGTCTAACTGCAAACACAACATTAATAAGTGCACTACCAGATACAAGGAAGCCCCATGCTTGGGGAACATTCTCCAGGTCAACATGCAGACTTCCAGTTCATAAAAAGGACAGAAAGTGAGGATTTAATACAAACATCTACTAAATAAACAACCCTAAAAGAAATATTGATCCATAAACAGCTTTGCCTAATGGCTCAGGAGTCTATCATCAAAGTCATTTAAATGTGGTCTGCTGAGATTTCATGCAGGATTACATGATTATCTGCCCCACACTGTCTATTATCATTTGATTGGAGGTGGAGGTAGAAAGAAAAGTAGGATCAAGACATGAAATGGCCCCTCTTGACTCAGCTCAGCAATGACACAAATATTACATTTCAGAGCTGTAAGGGACCTGGAAAACTATCCTATTATTTCCTTCTTCTCATGTATAATTTTTTTTATATAAAGAAAATGTAACTTATTGGATTTAAAATATTTGCCTAAGGCCATAGTGGCAGAACTAGAACTATAATCCAAGGCTCCAAAAACCCAACCAAGACAATTTTCAGCCCCCACACTGTGTCTCAAAGGCTAAGGGCACAAAACAGAAATTTGCATGGCTAAACACATGGTATCTGGAAAACTTGAAAGTACCACTGGTGTGAGTCCCTGGAGCTCCGACAAAACAGGACATATTTTCCAATTCGTAGATCAAGCTGTGATCTTTTAGAAAAGTAAGATACAGCATAAGGAGAGAGAAAGGGGGATCAAACTTTTTACATTCATCAGTTAAGCAAGCTGTGTTTGTGATTTGGGGTAGAGACAGATCAAAAAGTTCCATATTGGGCAGCGCCCGTAGCTCAGTCAGTAGGGCGCTGGCCATATACACCAAGGGTACCAGGTTCAAACCAGGCCCAGGCCTGCTAAACAAGACAACTGCAACTAAAAAATAGCTGAGCGTTGTAGTGGGCACCTGTAGTCCCAGCTACTGGGAAGCTGAGGCAAAAGAATCACTTAAACCCAAGAGTTGGAGGTTGCTGTAAGCTGTGACACCATGGCACTCTACCCAGGTCTACAGCTTGAGACTCTGTCTCAAAAAAAAAAAAAAAAAAAAATTAGCACTCTGACTCTGAGTGCTAATTTTTGTGAAAGTGACCTGAGATGCTTATGGTAATGTACTAAGAGTTGAATGTTTCCTGGTAGCCTCTCCAGAAAAAAAAAGTATAAAATTTTGGATTTGGCAAGAACTTTATAAGAACAGGTTCAGCAAACCTGTCCCATAAAGCAGAAATGCCTTTTCATAACTTTTTCTCCAGAAGCTCCTCCATTCTTTTTTTTTTTTCAAGACAGAGTCTCACTATATCACCCACAGTAGAGTGCCATAGCGTCACAGCTCACAGAAACCTCAAACTCTTGGGCTTAAGTGATTTTCTTGCCTCAGCCTCCCAGTAGCTGGAACTACAGGTGCCCACCACAACACCTGGCTATTTTTTTTTTTGAGACAGAGTCTATGTCACCCTCAGTAGAGTGCTGTGTCATCACAGCTCACAGCAACCTCCAACTCTTGCACTTAAGTGATTCTCTTGCCTTAGCCTCCCAAGTAGCTGGGACTACAGGCACTCGTCACAACACCTGGCTATTTTTTGGTTGCAGTTGTCATTGTTGTTTTAGCAGGCCCAGCTGAGCTCGAACCTCTCAGCCTCAGTGTATGTGGTTGGCACCCTACTCACTGAGTTATGGGCACTGAGCTACACCTGGCTAATTTTTTGTTATTGTTGTCACTGTTGTTGGGGGTTATTTTGGGGGGGGGGGGTTGCAGTTTTTTGCCAGGGCCGGGTTTGAACCCACCACCTCCACTATACGAGGCTGCCGCCCTACTCCTTTGAGCCACAGGTGCCACCTTGTTGTCATTGTTGTTTAGCAGGCCCAAGCTGGGTTTGAATCAGCCAGCCCCAGTGCACGTGGCTGGTGCCCTAACCACTGAACTCCCCCATTCTTTGGGCAGTTCTTTTGGGGCATTCTTGTTATTTAAATGTTTCTGTTAACACTGAACTAATATCTGCTTCCTGGTAACTACCTTGATACAACACAGAATAAGTCTAGTCAGTCCCACTTTCTTCTACAACCCTTCAAGTTTATTTTATTTTATTTTATTTTATTTGGAGACAGAGCCTCAAGCTGTCCCCCTGGGTAGAGTGCCGTGGCCTCACAGCTCACAGCAACCTCCAACTCCTGGGCTCAATCAAGTGAGTCTCCTGCCTCTGCCTCCCAAGTAGCTGGGACCACAGGCGCCCGCCACAAAGCCTGGCTATTTTTTGGTTGCAGCTGTCATTGTTGTTTGGCAGGCCCGAGCTGGATTCAAACCCGCCACCTTAGGTGTATGTGGCTGGCACCCTAGCCACTTGAGCCACAGGCGCCAAGCCAACCCTTCAAGTTTAAATCCTTGCCATGTTACTCCTTCCTTTCCATTGTCTTGACTTTGGGCTAAATATTTTGCTAGGTTCCTTCAATAACACAGTGTGGATTTCAGACCTAAATCAAAGTAACAGTCCACCAAGGCTGTTTCAGATATTTATTCTGCACACACGAATACAAGACACTGGCATATGCCATTCCATGTGCCCAGGGAAAGATTTTCAGCCTGCCAACTGTAATGAGAAAAATAGCTCTGCTTCTCAGAAGTAAACGTTTCAGCAGGAGTATAGAACAGGTGCATGTTTTTTTTTGAGACAGAGCCTCAAGCTGTCCCCCTGGGTAGAGTGCCATGGCCTCACAGCTCACAGCAACCTTCAACTCCTGGGCTCAAGCAATTCTCTTCCCAAGTAGCCTGGACTACAGGCATCTGCCATAACACCCAGCCATTTTTTGGTTATAGCTGTCGTTGTTGGGCAGGCCCAGGCTGTATTCGAACCTGCCAGCTCTGGTGTATGTAGCTGATGCATTAGCCACTTGAGCTACAGGTGCCAAGTCAGAACAGGGGTATATTATTCCATACCCTCCCACCCCAATCCTCTATTCCTTAGCCATCTTAACTCCTTGCCTCCCATGTCACTTGGGAGGCCAATCATGGATTGTTCCTACTATCTGAAGCCCAGCCTGTAGCTGACCTCACCACTCCCTTCACTAGCTACTACTTAGAGAAAGTTATACAAAGCAGGGCTAGGGCTAGGGTGAAACATTTAAGGCATTTGTCTCAAATGCAAGATTTGATTTCTTAAAAAATATTGCATTAAAGTATTACCTTTATGGGGGGCACCTGTGGCTCAAAGGAGTAGAGTGCTGGCCCCATATGCCAGAGGTGATGGGTTCAAACTCAGCCCCGGCCAAAACCTGCAAAAAAAAAAAAAAAAGGATTACCTTTATTACTGGGGTTTTTTGCACCCCCTTAAATTTTGTGCAGTCTTAGCCCTGATTTATATGTGGAACTGACCAATGAGACCAACAGCCAAGAGCTTAGACTAATCAAGAGGCCAGAGCTCATTTTTGAGTGACAGCCTTCCAAATTCAGCTAAATGACGGATTTATCTGACTTACACACACACACACCCCCACAAAGAATTTGCTGGATTTCATCAGGGCTGGGACCATAGGTACATATGTCACCCCCTACCAGAGTCCCTGCTCCTGATGTCCCTTTCTGTTCTGTTCTAGAACTTAGATATTATGAACCACTAGGCAAGAAGAGGTTAAGATACAAGGAAAATACTAACAGCTGAAGATACCAAAGCTAGAATCCTCCATTGCTAATGAGTTTATTAGTGCCAAGGTACTCCACTTAAGTCCTTTTGGTTAAAAGTAATAAATTTTTCAAGTGGAAGATGGTAGGGCTGCTGTTGCTGCTGCTGCTGGTGGTGATCGCATATGGTTTCAGCAAACTCATAAAAGAACACCACCAGAAGCGATTCTTACTAGTCTATATTTTAAAAGGGAGGTGCTAATGGATTCCTACATTTCAGTGGATGCACTGGAAGTTCCTTAGCATAATTAGTAAAAATTCAAAAAGGTAAATATTGCAGGATTATAGAATAATAGGATGGCAAAATGGACCTGATCCATCCACTGCCTTCATTTTGCAAATGAGAAAACATGCAGACACAAAAATTCCTTCTCCTACCTGACAGTCTGGGGTCCAGGTGACAGAGCAAAGAAGATGGCTGAGAGGAAATAAGCACTTAACATTATCCATAGAACAGGTAAAAAAAAAAAAATTGAGCCATGACACATACAAAGAAATCAAGGGCAATGTTTATGGGGCAAAAAGCTTTGTTTCCAAAGCACCAATTTTTTTGAGACAGAGTCTCACTACATCGCCCTTGGTAGAGTGCTATGGCATCACAGCTCATGGCAACCTCAAACTCTCGGGCTTAAGAGATTCTCTTGCCTCAACCTCCCAAGTAGCTAGGACTACAAGCGACTACTACAACACCTGGCTATTTTTTGTTGCAGTTGTCATTGTTGTTTGGCAGACCTGGTCTGGATTCGAACCTACCAGCTCCAGTGTATGTGGCTAGCACCCCTGCTGCTTGAGCTACAGGCGCCCCCTCAAGTTATTTCCTGCAGGCTCGGCGCCTGTGGCTCAAGCGGCTAAGGCGCCAGC
>NW_003852446.1:9162349-9168253 GCF_000181295.1 Otolemur garnettii
AGCTACTTGGGAGGCGGAGGCAGGAGAATCGCTTGAGCCCAGGAGTTGGAGGTTGCTGTGAGCTGTGATGCCATGGCACTCTACCCAGGGGGACACCTTGAGGCTCTGTCTCAAAATAAATAAATAAATAAATAAGTGCTAATATCCAGTGCTCACTAGGTTCTATTATTGAGATGTGATCTATGTACCATAAAATTCACTGCTATGGTTTGTGCTCAATTTTGTCTCTCAAAACTCAATTTTGTCTTTAATTCTCCACGTTCTCCTTGAATTCTGACCCTATCCCACAAGGAATTTGCTTCTTCCTTAATCCCTCTCCGCTCACTCTCTTTTCAGAATTACCCACAAACCAGTTCCATAGATGGCTTTTGTTTAGCCAAGGCTCTTCCAGTATTCATGAACTCTATCTTCAATTCTTTCAAAATAATCAATATAAGCGATGTATTAATTTAATTCCATTTAATTCATTTATCGAACACCTACTGTGTGCCAGGCACTATGCTAGGTGCTGAGGCTACAAAGACCAAGCAGGGAGAATTCCTGACTTCCAGGAATTTACCACCTAAAGAGGAAAAACAGCAAGGTAATTAAATGCACTGTGACAACGAAGTCAGTGCAGTGCAGTGTAAGCAAACAATTCATTCGCCCAGGAGGGAGCATTACAGAACTCCTAGTGAGGAGACAAGATAGTGGCCTAGAAAGCTACAGAGAGGAAGGTGACATTTGAGTGGGTTCTTCCCTTAGAGAAGAAACTAAATTATCCAAATTGAATTTTCCAGTTTCATACTAAATGTTTTATAAAGCAACTAAGAAAGTTTTCTCCTGGCGGCACCTGTGTCTCAGTGAGTAGGGTGCCAGCCCCATATACAGGTGGCAGGTTCAAACCCAGCCCCGGCCAAACTGCAAGAAAAAAAAAAAAAAGAAAGTAAGTTTTCCCAAAAATTAAAGGAAAACATGGTGCTTGCTTTAGCAGCACATATACTAAAATTAAAACAATACAGAGAAGATTAGCATGGCCCCTGCCCAAGGATGACACACAAATTAGTGAAGCATTCCATTTAAAAAGAAATTTAAAAAAGGAAAACATGCTTCTTTGTCCTTGTGTCTCACCTTACATGTACATACCTAGCTAATTAAAACATGTCATTTTAATTAAAGGCACCTATGAAAGGTGGCCAGGTATACCACTGTATCAGTGGCCCAGTTGCCTATCTCCTGGCGAGAGAGTTCCTCAAGTGACCTAGTGATACCGGAATTTCGCTTTTCAGTAGGATCTTGGTCTCAGTGATTCGAAGAATGAATCCGAGGACCACAGATCAGTGGTAAGACAGGATTAATTTATAGCAAAGAATACAGAAGTGCGAGAGCTCCCAGCAGAGAGAGAAAACTGGAGTCAGGAGAGAAAAGTGTTCTCTCTCCCACTCTGTCTGTCTGTCTGTAGGTTCTTTGTCTAGGGGTCTATATAGTCACGTGGAGCCCTCGTCATTTCACAGATGGGAAAACTGAGGCTCTGCTCTTCAGTTTTCTGGTTTCTTCCTCTGGTCTAGTTATGCTATACTCCCTTCATTGAGCACCTTCCTCCCTTTGTGGATTTGCAGGGCCTGACATCTTACTTTTAAAAGGATTTCCTATCAGGCCCGGCATGGCGCCTCACCCCTATAATCCTAGCACTCTGGGTGGCTGGGGCAGGTGGATTGCTTGAGCTCAGGAGTTCAACACTAGACTGAGCAAGAGCCAGACACCAACTCTAAAAAACTAGCTGGGCATTGTGGCAGGCACCTGTAGTCCCAGGTACTCGGGAGGCTAAGGCAACAGGATCACTTGAGTCTAAGAGTTTGAGGTTGCTGTGAGCTATGACGCCATAGCACTCTACTGAGGGTGACAAAATGAGGTTCTGTCTCAAAAAAAAGGGGGGGGAGGATTTCCTGATTTTTGTCAGGAAATCATTACAAACTTTTACTTTCTCTAAATTTCTATTTCACAAAGTCTATATCTGACAATTTATCATTTAATTATATTTTTGCCTTATTTTTTTGTTAATAATTTGAAGTGTTCACCCTGGTACTCTAATGATATTATAAGTTTGTTGAAGGAAGAGTTATCTTTTAAATTTCAGATCTGGACACAGAGTTAAGTCTCATTATCTATTAAGATTTAATTGAATGGGGGCAGCACCTGTGGCTCAGTGGGTAGGGGGGCTGGCCCCATATACCAAGGGTGTCAGGATCGAACCCAGCCCCAGCCAAACTGCAACAAAAACTAGCTGGGTATTGTGGCAGGCACCTGTAGTCCCAACTACTCGGGAGGCTGAGGCAAGAGAATCGCCTAAGCCCACGAGTTGGAGGTTGCTGTGAGGTGTGATGCGCCGGCACTCTACTGAGGGCGATAAAATGAGGCTCTGTCTCTAAAAATAAGATTGCATGTGAAAACCCCACACTGTACCCCAGAAGTGCATTAATGTACATAGTTACCATTCAATAAAAAAATAAATAAAAATAAAAAGCAAATAAATAAAGATTTAATTGAATGGATGGTGGAATCCACCCTCAAGGAGGCTAATAATGGAGGGAAAGGAATAGTAAGCAATGCTGCCACCTTCAAAGGCTAATTTGGTTCTCATCCAGCCCGTAAATCCCAGCTGGGCTGTATTTAAAGAAGCTTCCCTAAGAACGTAACATAAAAACAAAAGGAACCACATTACAGATCATATTCACAGCCCATCCAATTGAAGTGGGAAAAAAGATTATTATAGAGAAGAACAACATAATGTGTGGCAAATGTCAACCTGAAAAGCCACCTCCACAGTATAATGAATTTATTATCCATGCACTAATCTAAACCCTTTAAGATGTTTTTAAAATAAAAATAACTTCCATTTCTTTTTTTTTGAGACTGAGTCTCACTATGTCACCCCAGGTAGAGAGTGCTGTGGTGTCACAGCTCATAGCAAACTCAAACTCTTCAATTCTCTTGCCTCAGCCTCCTGAGTAGCTGGGACTACAATTGCCCGCCACAACACCTGACTGTTTTTTTTTTTTTTTAGAGTCAAGGTCTCATTCTGGCTCAGGCTGGTCTTGAACATGTGACCTCAGGCAATCCACCCACCTTGGCCTAAAAAATAACTTTTATTTCTTATTGCCATAAAAGGTTCTTTTTTCCACCCTGCTGTCCCTATTCCTGGGGTCTGGTGCCTCCCACTAAAGCTTAGTTAACAGAAGAGGACATTTAGGAGCATGAGATAACATGAATGCTGGCACTGGGAAAGGTCTGGGTTGGTTTGTTTGTTTGTTTGTTTGTTTGTTTTTGAGACAGGATTTCCCTTTGTTGCCCAGGCTGGAGAGCAATGGTGTGATCATAGCTCACTGCAACTTCTGGGCTCACATGATCCTCTTGCCTCAGCCTCCTGAATGGCTGGGACTACAAGCACACATCACCAGGCCTAGCTAATTTTTCAATTTTTTTTTTTTTTTTTTTTTTGTAGAAACAGGGTCTCACTCTGATGCTCAGGCTGGTCTCAAACTCCTGGCCTCAAGAAATCCTCCTACCTGGGTCTCCCAAAGTGCTAGGATTACAGGTGTAAGCCACCATGCCTGGCCAGGTCTGATTTTTTTTAGCTTATCCTCTCTGAGGATGAATCATGATAAAAGCTACTTTCTTTCCTTCCCTCTGGTAAATACTTGCAAGACTGAAGCCTAAGGAATCTTATTCCTTTTCTACTCCCTAACCTGTCTCAAATCAGAAGGAACTGGCTGACTGACACCCTGCTAACAGCCAAGAATAGGAAGAAATCCAAAGAGCTGGGTTTTCCTTACACACTAGGAAGAGGCAAATTCCCTAGCTTTCTTCTCGTGTCTGGTGGGAAATCTGGGATGGAAATTTTGGTCTGTGTTGCTTTGTGTCTATTTTTTTCCTCCTGTTATAGCAGAATTCTTCCCCTACTACTTCAGTCAAACTTTTTTTTTTTTTTTGAGACGGAGCCTCAAGCTATCCCCCTGGGTAGAGTGCCATGGCATCATGCTCACAGCAACCTCCAACTCCTGGACTCAAGCGAGTCTCCTGCCTCAGCCTCCCAAGTAGCTGGGACTACAGGTACCCGCCACAACGCCTGGCCATTTTTTGGTTGTAGCCATCATTGTTGTTTGGCGGGCCCAGGCTGGGGATTTGAACCCACCACCTTAGGTGTATGTGGCTGGCACCTTAGCCGCTTGAGCTACAGGCGCCAAGCCAGTCTAACTTTTTTTAAGGCAAGCATGAAACAAAGTTTATTAAGAAAAAGAAAAGTTTACAGAGTAAGGACAAGGTATAGGCTTACAGAGCAAGGTACGTCTGCCACAAACAGCAGAAAGGCCCCCACTGTTTCAGCAAGGAAAAGGCAAAGAGGCCCAGCAGAACTTTTTCCACTGGTACATTAGGGTCTTCTGGAAGGATGGGGGAGGGAGGGAGATAAGGAAGGGAAGGGAAGGGAAAGAAAATAAATAAAAGAGAAAGAGCCCCTATCACGAACACCTTATCTCTGGCCTGTATATGGGGCCACAGCTTTTCACATTTTGATAACCTCCTGCCATATAACCCCCTGCCATCTTTTAGTCATCCAGAACCTGGTGTGTTGCAGGAAGGCATATGACAGTGATCTCTTTCATTGAAAAGATTTCATTGAAAATGCCCAAAGAACTCATAAAGGAGAAGAGAGTCCTATTGTTGGAACTAGAAATATTTATCCAGAGTCTTGAAGCTTCTGTCTTATTTACTGTAGTGGCTCACATACAATGCATAGGTTCTGATATGTAATTACATAATAATACGGATTGACAAAAATAACTAAATCACCGCAGTGATAGCTACTATATGTATTGAATACTTAGCTCAGTGCCTTTGTTGAAAATATATGTTGAGGCAGCACCTGTGGCTCAAAGGGGTGGGGCGCCGGTCCCATCTGCCGGAGGTGGCGGGTTCAAGCCCAGCCCTGGCCAAAAACTGCAAAAAAGAAAATATATGTTGAACAAATGAGGGAATAATAGTAGAGATAGTATGTTGAACACTAATTCACCAATTATCTTATTTAACCCTCACAGCCACATAAGGTATTTCCATTATTACAATTTTATAGATAAGGAGATTAATTAAGCAACTTTCCCAAAAGTTAAAATGGCTAGCAATTGATGCAAACATGTCCCAAGTGGCTATTATCAGATATAGAGTTAGTCTTGTTCTTCTCCACCAGAGGGCGCAGTCCTGCATCCCAGACTTGCCCAAAGAAACAGATGATAAGGATAGATCTGGGTAAGTAAGCTTATGACCCCATCACAGCCAGAATTAGGGGATTCTGCAGTTAAGGGAATCAAACTGGGAAATTAGAAATCATCTAGAAACCTAAACAAGCATGGGGCCTCAAATTGTAATCCTCAAGTTCCCTTTTCATGTACATATTCAGCCTTTTCCAGGCCTTCAGCCATTATGTCTCCCTTTTTGGTTTGTTTCCCCATCTGGACAAATGTATTCTATATTTATTTTTACTTTGGTAAATTATAATTTAATGAACTACACATAGTTCTAGCTTAATGGCAAACAAAATCCCTTCAAAATTATCAGCTCAGAACCCTCTGTCTCCATTTTAACTTTATTAATCTAGGACTCTTTAACATCTCAAGTCAGTAAATAAGGAAACTTGTCTTCCACTTCCTTACACTGTACTTTGGCAAAAATAGATGCTAAACTCCTTATTCCTATTTCCTTGGGTCCTTTCAGGTAGATGTGGGTCTATCTCATTTTTTGGCTAGAAGGGTAGGTATGAAGTTTAAAACCAGAATGCGGGCTCGGCGCCTATAGCTCAACCGGCTAAGGCGCCAGCCACGTACACCTAAGGTGGCGGGTTCGAGTCCCCAGCCCAGACCCGCCAAACAACAA
>NW_003852446.1:9169179-9174377 GCF_000181295.1 Otolemur garnettii
AGCTTGAGGCTCTGTTTCAAAAAAAAAAAAAAAAAGACACAAGCATGATAAAAGGAAAGATTTACCATGAAAATACAAAACATTTGAATTTGCTTGTACCCAATAACATAGTTTTTTTTTTTTTTTTGCAGTTTGGCTGGGGCTGAGTTTGAACCCACCACCCTCCGTATATGGGGCTGGCACCCTACTCACTGAGCCACAGGCGATGCCCTTTTTTTTTTTTTTTGGAGACAGAGTCTCACTATGTCACCCTCGGTATAGTGCCACGGCATCACAGCAACCTCAAACTCTAGGGCTTAAGTGATTCTCTTGCTCAGCCTCCCAAGTAGCTGGGACTACAGGCACCTGCCACAATGCCTGGCTATTTTTTGGTTGCAGATGTCATTGTTGTTTAGCTGGCCCAGCTGGGTTCGAACCCACCAGCCTGGGTGTATGTGGCCGGCACCCTACCCACTGAGCAACATGTGCCGCCCCCAATAACATAGTCTTAGCTAACAGTAGATCAATAAACTTGACAACTTTAAATTGAAAGGCTTCCATATGACCAAAGACACTACTGACAAAGAAAAACATCCCAGCCACAGATTCAGTACATGTCTGCAACAAATATAACAAAAGGGGGGGTATTTGAATAATGAGTTATATAAAAGGACTGGCTGCTACAAATGAATTTAAAAAAAGAGAAACAAATCAATAAAAACTGCATAAAAGTCATGAATCAGCACTTCACAGAAGAAAAATATATGGTCAATAAACATATAAAAAGATCAATAGGCTCGGCGCCTGTGGCTCAGGTGGCTAGGGCGCCAGCCACATACACCTAAGGTGGCGGGTTCGAATCCAGCCCGGGCCTGCCAAAACGACAGTGACGGCTGCAACCAAAGAGGTGGCCGGGTGTTGTGGCGGGCGCCTGTGGTCCTAGCTGCTTGGGAGGCTGAGGCAGGAGACTCGCTTGGGCCCAGGAGTTGGAGGTTGCTGTGAGCTGTGATGCCACATCACTCTACCCAGGGGGATAGCTTGAGGCTCTGTATCAAAACAAAAAAAGATCGATTCAGTAGCAACTGGATTTTCCGAGAGGCTGTTCGTGAGCGTTAAGCGGTCAAACGTGATCAAACCTTTGTAGCGTCTTCGCATTTGCCAACAGGTCAAAATGCAAATCTTCATAAAAAGCCTGACTGGCAAGACCATCACCCTGGAGGTGGAGCCCAGTGACACCATCGAGAATGTGAAGGCCAAGATCCAAGATAAAGAAGGTATCCCTCCTGACCAGCAGAGGCTCATCTTTGCTGGCAAGCAGTTTGAAGATGGTGGTACTCTTTCTGACTACAATATCCAGAAAGAGTCAACCCTACACCTGGTCCTCCGTCTGAGGGGTGGCTGTTAATTCTTCAGTCTTACATTCACAGTGCCCAGTGATGGCATTACTCTGCACTATAGCCATTTGCCCCAATTTAAGTTTAGAAATTGCCAGTTTCAGTAACAGCTGAACCTGTTCAAAATGTTAATGAAAGTTTTGTTGCATGGTAAAAAAAAAAAAAAGATCAATAGTAGGCTCGGTGCCTGTGGCACAAAGGTGCCAGCCACATACACCTGAGCTGGCGAGTTCAAATCTAGCCCACGCCCCCCAAACAACAATGATGGCTACAACCAAAAAATAGCCGGGTGTAGTGGTGGGCACCTATAATCCCAGCTACTTGGGAGGTGGAGGCAGGAGAATGGTTTGAGCCCAGGAGTTGGAGGTTTCTGCGAACTGTGATGCCACAGCACTCTACCCAGGGTGACAGCTTGAGGTTCTGTCTCAAAAAAATATATATGTCAACAGTACATTAATCAAATTGAAACTATGATAAGATACCATTTTATACACATCAGAGAAGCAAAAATCAAAAAGTCTGAAAATATCAACTGTTGGTGATGACAAAGAACACCAAAAATTCTCATTCATTGCTAGTACAGGTTGTAAACAGTATAATCACTCTGGAGAGCAAGATAGCACTATTTCACAAAGTTGATCACATACATACCCTTTGACATTCCAATCCTAAGTAAATACCCTATAAATTCTTGCTGCTGTACACAAGGACACATTACAAGAATGTTCATAACAACACGATTTGAAATGATAGAAACAATCTAAATGACCGTCAACAGGAATTTTTTAAACTTTGAATGAGGAATGATTTGTAATCCAATTAGTTCATAATGCATTGCCAAATCAGAGTTTCAAGGTCACTACTCATTTCTTGGATAGATTTCAAATGCTTGTAACTATATTTCCTTCTTATACCCCTTTCCCATATATGAATAAGTATAAATATTCTAAATAGGGGGAGAGCTCACCTGCGCTACTGCTGTATTAACTGGAGAAAGCTGTGTGGCTCTTTGTCTTCCATGAAGGCTCAGAGGGTTGAAAATGCTTTGTTGAATTTCCTATGGTTCACGTACTGGCCCTCAGATCTGCAAGTCAAAAACCAGATTTGTCACTTCGCTAAAGGTAAATCTGTGTCCCCAGAGGACCCACATCAGCCAAGAGACTGATATATCAAATGAAAATAACAATTTCTTAATCCATAAGGAGATGTAGATGGCTTGGGGACCATGAGAAGCCCAACTGCTATAACTAGAAGATTTACTGATAAACATGAAATCAGTCACATTCGGTAAGACTGTAACAGTAAAGATTTTGTCTGATTTTTCTACTGCTATAATTCCAGAGACTGTAATAATACCTGATACAATAAAAACCTGCTAAATAAATGAATGAAGAAAGACAGACAGATATATCCATCTCCACGATTCATATGTTTCAAGATTCAACTACTGGAGTTCTTCCATGAGAGTATTCCTGCCCCAGCACAATTGCGGATTGAGTGGTGCCAATTTTGGCCTCTGCAATTCTACTTTTTCTATGCTTCCAGGCCTGAACCTAGCAGACACCTTTAGTTGCCTGCCATACAGCCATCCCCTTCTAATTCCTTGCTACAGAAACCCAATTTTGTTTAAGAAGCAATGTACCTAACCTCAAAGAATCATTAGTCTCGGCCAAACGTAGGATCTCCATTCACTTTTGCCAGATACTCATTTTCCCAACCTCCCTTGCAGTCATGTAGAGCCATATTGCCTGCACTATCCAGGGAGACATAAGGACGAACTTTCACAGAATTCTGGGAAAGACTGCTTTCCAGATTAAAAAAAAAGAGAGAGAGAGCCTTATTAGGAGAAAGATTTTCGCTTCTGATTGTTCCTTCCTGTGAGATGCTAGTGTGAGGCCCTAATGCTTAGAGTTATTGCAGTCCTCTTGTGTTCACAAGATGAGCTGAGGATGACTGGCAGAGTTGAAGGGCTTAAAAACCCCAGGTTCTTTTTTTTTTTTTTTTGAGACAGAACCTCAAGCTGTCCCCCTGGGTAGAGTGCCGTGGCATTACAGCTCACAGCAACCTCCAACTCCTGGGCTCAAGCGAGTCTCTTGCCTCCGCCTCATGCCTGGCTATTTTTTGGTTGCAGCCATCATTGTTGTTTTGGCTGGTCCGGGCTGGGGATTTGAACCCGCCACCTTAGGTGTACGTGGCTGGCACCTTAGCCGGTTGAGCTATAGGTGCCGAGCCAAAACCCCAGGTTCTTGATAGCATGGTTAATTAATTGCTGAACAAGCTCTGAACTAGATACTCCAGATTTCTGACTGAGTTCAGAGAAAAAAGGGTGGCTCAGAGTCCATAGCTCAGTGGTTAGGGAGCTGGCCACATACACCGAGGCTGGCAGGTTTGAACCCAGCCTGGGCCTGCTAAACAACAATGACAACTGCAACAACAACAAAAAAAAATACCTGGGCATTATGGCAGGTGCCTGTAGTCCCAGCTACTTGGGAGGCTGAGGCAAAAGAATCACTTAAGCCCCAGAGTTTGAGGTTGCTGTGAGCTATGATGTTACAGCACTCTACCAAGGGTGACATAGTGAGACTCTGTCTCAAAAAAAAAAAAAAAAGGAAAAAGGGATTTATGGCTTAAGCTATTATAAGTACAATAGTCTATTAGCTGTAGTCAAAAGCATTCCTAACTTACACAATGATCAAGTTGATTAAAGATACACCTTCTCTCTTTAGGAATGTTCATACATTCAGCCAGTGTATAGTCAAATATGCACTGGCCTAGGATACATTTTAAATGTCTCTTCTGCTTGATGCATTAATTGGTAAAGTTCCAGAGGTATCCTAATTTCACTCATTTCTAGTTCTACTACCTAAATCGTGCAATTGCCCCAACTCCAATAGCACTGAGTACTTTAGGTCCTTTCCCAACACTCCTCCTTTGCCCTGTGTTACCTCTTTTTAAATCTTTTGACTTTGTGCCAGGATGTAGACATTTATAAACAAAAATCATCTCTTCTATCATGATAAACCAATTTCAATGCTGAATGAATGAGAAGTAGCTGATTTTATCAGCAACAAAAGCAACAAAATTCCATTTGTGCAAGTCTGATTATCATAAATATTTATTCTTTATCTCATTCCAACTGGTAATTATAAGGTGTTTTTAGGTTTTTAGGTTTTTTTAGGTTTTAGGTTTTTCCTTTGGCGATTTCTTACCTGATGGGTATAAGATGTATAACAAAGTAGTCCTATACTTCTGTTTGTCTCACCTATTTTGTTCCTTTTTTCCTTTTCTGTCTTCTCTTGGTTTATTTTTTAGGACTCCATTTTGTCTCTTCTATTAACTCTGGGAGGAGGCTAGTGGTTGCTCTAAGCTTTACAACATGCATGTTTAACTTATCACAATCTACCTTTTTGTTCTGAAACAGGATCAAACTCTGTTGCCTGGGCTAGAGTACAGTGGTATCATTATAGCTCACCGCAACCTCAAACTCCTAGGCTCAAGTGATCTTCCTGTCTCAGCCTCCCAAGTACCTGGGACTACAGGTGCATGGCACCATACCTGGTTAATTTTTTTTTCTTTTCCTAGTTTTTGCAGATATGGGGGGGGTCTCACTATTACCTAGAGTGATCTCAAACTCCTGGGCTCAATCAATCCTCTTGCCTCAGCCTCCCAAAGTGCTAGGATTATAGGCATAAGCCACCGCATATGGTCATAATCCACCTTCAAATGTTATAGAATTTCACATAATGTAAGACTCTAACAGTATACTTCCATCCCGTTTCCACCTATTCCTTGTGCTGTGGAAGTCATACATTTTTTGGGGGGGGG
>NW_003852446.1:9175845-9177581 GCF_000181295.1 Otolemur garnettii
GCTATTTTTTTTTTTGGTTGCAGCCATCATTGTTTGGCGGGTCCGGGCTGGGGATTCGAACCCGCCACCTTAGGTGTATGTGGCTGGCGCCCTAGCCGGTTGAGCTATAGGCGCCGAGCCTATTTCTGTATTTCTTTATTTTCTGTACTTTTCTTTATTTTGCCTTCATTCTGAAGAACATTTTCTCTGGATATAAAATTCCAAGCGACAGAGTTTTTCCTTCAGCACATTAAAGTTATCACTCCACTATCTCTGGTTTACATTGTTTTTGATGAGAAACCAATGATCGGTCTCTCACTGGTTTTTACAAATTTGATTCTGCAGTGACTTGGTATGGTTTTCTCTGTATTTATTTTGCTTGGAGTTTTTTGGTATTCTTAAATATATTGGTTAGTAGTTTTCAATTAATTTGGAACATTCTGAAAGTAAAATAAGAGAATTACACAATTGTAAATTGTGTTTCAATAATATGTATTACTAAAGGTAAACAAAGAGTCCTTAACCACTATTCATAGCTCTTTAACCACTTTTTGTTTTTTTGTTTGTATTTTTTTTTTGTTTTGGGTTTTTGTTTGTTTGTTTGTTTTGAGACAGAGCCTCCCTCTGTGCCCTGGGCTAGAGTGCCATGGTGTCATAATTCACAGCAACCTTAAATTCTTAGGCTCAGGTGATCCCCTTACCTCAGCCTCCTAAGCAGCTGGGACTACAGGCACTGGACGCAGCACCCAACTAGTTTTTCTACTTTTAATAGAGACAGGGTCTCACTTTTGGTCAGGTTGGTCTCAAACTCCTGAGCTCAAGCAATCCATCTCCCAGAGTACTAGGATTACAGGGGTGAGCCACCATGCCCAGCCTGCTTTTTTTTTTAAACAGTGGCTTCAGAGACTAGGTACTGAAGGAAAGTTTGGAAATTTGTTCTGTGTGCTATTCTATCCAGATTCTAAGCATTAAAACTGCATAATTTCCCCCATTTTTATAAAATATCTGTGAAAATATCTGTAGAAAAAGTTGTGTGAATATGTTCTGCATCATGATCTCTTCAACATTTTTTACTGCTTTCATCTTTTCCCTAAGCTTGCTTCTCAATAAAGAAAAAAAATCTCTACATGTGGCTTACAGTTGATTGTTAACTGGGTCATGAATAAGGTCCACTTCCAAAGTGAGATGGTAATGTAAATAATTCACCCTAGGTGATATGTTCTGGATTAAACCTTGTTCACATGATGTCTGGCCAGGCAGATAAAATTCTGCAAGCAAAGTGCAATAGGGATTATAATACTGATTAACCAGACTGTGTGATGATTCCTGATTCTGTGACTATAGGGGCAGATCTCATTGGTTGGCAAACAAGAACCATTGCACATTTATTATTCATGAGAAAGGTCAATGCTTCATGACAAAGGTCAGTAAATAAGAGAATGGTCCTGTGTAAGGGCAAGATAAAACAGGGTTAAGGACAAATGCTCTCCCATTGGGCCATTCATGGCTATTCTTCTTAATCTGAAAATAGCTGTAATCCTTGTATTATAGAAAGGAACAAACATTTAGAGGGTGTCTATTATACTCTAAGCAGTCTACAAAGGACTTTAAAACATCACTTAGGCTCGGCGCCTATAGCTCAACCAGCTAAGGCGCCAGCCACGTACACCTAAGGTGGCGGGTTTGAATCCCCAGTCCGGACCCGCCAAAACAACAATGACGGCTGCAACCAAAAAAAAATAGCCGGGCGTTGTGGC
>NW_003852446.1:9177752-9181817 GCF_000181295.1 Otolemur garnettii
TATTTGCCACACTAGAAAGAGGAAACTACTATAATTAACTCTATTTTACACATTTAATACACTGAGGTTCAAAAACCTTGTCCAAAATCATAAGCTGATACCTGGCAGCACTGAGATTTTCATCTAAGTCTGCCTGGCCTCAAAATTCCCTGCTTTCTCTGCCATGCAAGTACACTTAGCTCTCCCTTCCAAAATGCAATTACTAAGCCAACTACCCTTGACCTCATGCCTAAATGTTGACATTCTCTAAGTCACTTGCTTGGATGGGAAAACCCACACTCCCTGTCAGATGATGGGCTATATTCTGTCTATAAGGGAAAAACATAGATGAAGAGCTGTGGATCATTGTCAAAGTATTGGAACAGCTCTTACCCCAGAAAGAATGATGGTATTGTGATGCCCCCAATTCACCAACTAGATATTCCAAGAGGAATAGCCAATGAGCAGAAAGTCCTACGGTCTCTGGAATTGCCCTTTTGTGAAGGACTCCAGATAGGAGCAGCTTTCTATAGACTCTTAGAGTGGCAAGGTTCTCCTAGCAAGCTGATTGTTTATTTGTCTTAAGTTATAGGCATTTCTGACCCATATTACAGAGTCGCATTATCAATCCCAGTCTTGGAATAAGCAGCAGGGATGCAAGGCAGAAAAGAACGGCTTAGGAAGAGGATGACGTTGAGAAGACTGGCACCATCGAGACCACTCCCTATTGTAATTAAAACAAGGCATATGCTAGTGAAACTTAATTTCTTCTTTTTTTCTTTGAGACAGAGTCTCAATCTGTTGCCCTGGGGTAAGTGCCATGGCATCATACCTCACACCGACCTCAAACTTTTGGGCTTCAGCAATCCTCTACCTCAGTTTCTCTAGTAGCTGTGACTACAGGTGTCTGCCAGGATGACCAGCTAATTTTTTCTATTTTTAGTAGAGATGGGGTCTCACTCTTGCTCAAGCTGGTTTCGAACTCCTGAGCTCAAGCAACCTGCCCATCTCGGCTTCCCAGAATACTAGGATTACAGGCATGAGCCACCACATCCGGCCCTAGTTAATGTCTGAGAAGTGAAACAAATATTTTGACTGTTTACAGATTTCTGCCTCAACTCCAGCCTTAGGATAATATTTAATACAATTATCTGTTTTTATATTGCCATTTTTTATGACAGCCATAAATGCACAGCAGTGTAGAAGATCTTTTGACGGGGCCAGGCACAGTAGCTCACATTTGTAATCCTAGCAGTCTGGGAGGCCGAGGTGGGAGGATCCTTGAGCTCAGGAGTTGGAGATCAGCCTGAGCAAGAGCAAGGCCTGGTCTCTAAAAAATAGTTGGGTGTTGTGGCGGGCACCTATAGTCCCAGGTACTCAGAAGGCTGAGGCAAGAGGATTGCTTGAGCCCAGAAGTTTGAGGTTACTGTGAGCTATGATGCCATAGCGCTCTACTGAGGGCGACAAAGTGAGACTCCTTCTCAAAACAAACAGAAAAAAAGATCTCTTCAAAGGGTCAGGAGACATCCATTGTAACTCTGACTCTTCCACTTTCTTTTTTATTTTTTCAATGAGGTTTCTAGTCAACTATTTGCCATTTTCTAGCTGTGGAACTGTAAATGAGTACTTTGCCCTCTCTGAGATTCAGTTTTCTTAGCTATTAGATGAGAAGTTTGGACTAGAAAATCACCAACATTCTATGCTTCTGTGAAGACAGAAATCTCCACTATGGAGGCTGGAGGGCTCTTTTTTTTTTTTTTTTTTTGAGATAGAGTATCACTTTGTCACCCTGAATAGAGTGCCTTGGCATCATAGCTCACAGCAACTTCAAACTCCTGGGCTCATGCAATTCTCTTATCTCAGCCTCCTCAGTAGCTGGGACTAGAGGCGCCCACTACAATACCTGGCTAGTTTTAGAGACAGGGTCTCTCTCTTGCACAGACTCATCTTGAACTCCTGAGCTCAAGCAATCCATCCACCTCGGCCTCCCAAAGTGCTACGATTATAGGCATGAGCCACCATGCCCAGCCTGAGGCTGGGAGTCTTTGAAGAAAAGAAAACCCTTATGCTTCCAAATTATATTCATCCAGACCAACTTTATTTAAATGGTTGATTTTATTCCCAGTTTTCCCTGAAGGTCTAGGATGACAATTTGCAGTTAATCTCTTTTTTGTTGTTGTTGTCATTTTTGAAGTATAGCAACAAATATTTTCTAATTTAATAGAATCTAGGTGAGAAAGTAGGATATATGTAAAAACTAAGTATCAATACATGGTAACTAAGACTAAATGAAATCATACTTGTAAAGCAAGACATACCACGCATAGCAGGCACTAGGAAATGCTAGCTGTGTATCCTGCTTCTTCCTCTGTTGTAGCACCCTCCTACAATTAATCTTGTAAGGAGACCTTAAAATGCATCATCCTTCTGTCAATCCTACAGTGCTGGGTCCACTTTTAATCTTCTTGCACCCTTCTCCTACTCCCATTATGCTCCCCACATTCTCCACCTAGGAATGAGTTCTCAGGTAATAACCTATATTGTCACCAGCACACTATGCCAAACATACACTTAAACCTGGGCCAGAACATGGGTCTGTTCCTGTTCTTCACACCAAACAGAGGTTGCTTGGATATGGTGCACTCTCTCACATCTCCTTCTTTGAAGCATCCTCCATTTTCCTGGATTCACCGTTAACATTTAATTGCCAGTCTACAAATGCTGCAAAGATTGCTAAGCTAGATTCCAAACTTTAAAATCTATTGCATGTACCCAGAGGCCACAGGGAAAAGAGGGGGTGTCTTAAACTTTGTATACGAAGAACAAGCAGTTTTTGGCCGGGGCTGGGTTTGAACCTGCCAACTCCAGCATGTGGAGCTGGCGCCCTACCCCTTTGAGCCACCCACAAGCAGTTATTTTCTATCATCTTTTTTTTTTTCTTTTTAGAGACAGAGTCTCACTTTATTGCCCTTGGTAGAGTGCTATGGAATCACAGCTCACAGCAACCTCCAACTCCTGGGTTTAGGCGATTCTCTTGCCTCATCCTCCTGAGTAGCTGGGACTACAGGCGCCCACCACAATGCCTAGCTTTTTTTTTTGTTGCAGTTTGGCTGGGGCCAGGTTTGAACCCATCACCCTCAGTATATGCGGCTGGTGCCTTACTCACTGAGCCACAAGCACCGCCCTCTATCATCTTATTGAGTAACCTCCATACCTAGATTCAGAGCGCTGATATTTTAGGAGGTCTAAAGATAGCTGTTTGCAGTTTTCAGATACCCTAAGTATTTATGAGGAGTTAGAGCCTTGATCCCTGAGCTGAGTATAGGCAGAGAAGGGTAAGGCTGCCTGGAGGAGGCAGGTCACATTGAAGGGTTTACAAACTGTGTATCTGCCCTCCAGTTCTGATTATAACTGTCCAGGAGACTGAATCCCTTTCATCCAGAACCAGAAACTTAGGGCTTGTAACACTGAACTGTAAGTCCTCAGACAGCAGGTACTATCCCATATTTATTTTGGCACTCCTCAAGTATAATACAATGCTTGGCAAGAAACAGACCTTAATAAATATTTGTTAAATGTTGAATAGGAAGTACAAACCTGGGTGTGGTGGTATGCTGGAAAAATAAATTTTTTTTAAAAATTGTTTTTAAAGTAGGCTTTTCCTCCCCTTTACATGCATGGCAGACAGACTCCATGGTGGCCTCCATGATCCTGTTTCCTGGTGTTCATGCCTTTGTGTAGATACCCTACCCTTGAGTGTGGGCAGGACCTGTGACTTGATTCTAACCCAACAATAGATAGTATAGATCACAGGGTGTTATTCTTACAATTATGTTACGTTATGTAAGACTCTATCTTGGCAAGCAACAAAAGCAAAAAATAGACTACATCAAACTTAAAAACTTTTTTTGTGCATCAAAAGAAACAACAGAGTGAAAAAGCAACCTACAAACCAGGAGAAAAAAATTATACACCATCTATCTGATAAGAAGTTAATATCCAGAATACATAAGGAACTCCTACAACTCAACAACAACAGAAAAGCAAAAAACACAATTTAAAACTGGGTGAAGGACCTTTTTTTTT
>NW_003852446.1:9183000-9185294 GCF_000181295.1 Otolemur garnettii
CCCAGGGGGATAGCTTGAGGCTCCGTCTCAAAAAAAAAAAAAAAGAAAAAGAAAAATTAGCCAAGCATTGTGGTGGGTACCTGTAGTCCCAGCCTAGGCCAACAGAGTGAGACTCTTTCTCAAATAAATAAATAAAAATTAAACTAGCACAGGCTTGGCACCTGTAGCTCAGTGGCTAGGGCGCCAGCCACATAAACTGGACCTGGAAGGTTCAAATCCAGCCCAGGCCTGCCAAACAATGACAACTACAACCAAAAAATAGCTGGGCATTGAGGCGGGTGCCTGTAGTCCCAGCTACTCATGAGGCTGAGGCAAGAGAATCACTTAAGCCAAGAACTTGAGGTTGCTGTAAGCTGTGACGACACAGCACTCTACTGAGGGTGACATAGTGAGACTCTGTCTCAAACAAAAAAAATTAAACTAGCTTATGATCTAAATCCCACTTCTGGGTATATATCCAAAAAAATTGAAAACAAGATATCAAAGATATTTGCACACCCATGCTCATAGCAGAAGCATTCACAATAGACAAGAGATGGAAACAACCTAAATGACCATCAGCAAATGAATAGATAAGGATCATGCAGTATATCCATATAGTGGAATACTACATATATTCAAAACTTAAGGTAGGAGGTGGTGGCTCATACCTGTAATCCTAGCACTCTAGGAGGCCAAAACAAGGTGGGAAGCTTTTGAGGCCAAGAGTTTGAAACCAACAACTCAACAGCAACATAAAAAGACCCCATCTCTACAAAAAATAGAAAAAGATAGCCAGGTATAGTAGCATGCACCTGTAGTTTCAGCTACTCAGGAGCCTGGGGCAGGAAGCTTGCTTGACCGTAAGTTTTGAATATGTGTAGTATTCCATTATATGGATACACTGCATACTTGCTTGAGCTGAGAAGTTTGAGGTTGCTGTGAGATATTATGGCACTACTACACTGTAGCCCCGGCACCTGGGGGGGGGGGCACAAAACACAAACCAATCTTTAAAAAAGAAGGAAATCAGTCCACAGGAATCAAAACACCATGGTATTGGCACAAAAACAGAAACATAGACATATGGAACAAAATAGAAAACCAAGAGATGAAACCAGTCTCTTATAGCCATACAATCTTTGATAAACCAAAGAAAAGAATACACTGGGGAAAAGAATCCCTCTCGCTGGGAGAACTGGATAACCACGTGTAAAAGACTGAAATTGGACCCACACCGTTCACCACTTACAAAAATTGACTCAAGATGGATAAAAAAATTAAATCTAAGACACAAAACAATAAAAATCTTAGAAGAAAGTGTGGGAAAAACTCTTGATGATGTTGGACTTGGGAAAGATTTTGTGACAAAGACTTCAGCAGCCTTCACAACAACAAAAATGAATAAATGGGACTTAATTAAGCTGAAAGCTTCTGCACAGCTAAGCACACACAAGTAACGCAAAATGACAACCTTCAAAATGGGAAAAGATATTTGCAGGGTATAAATCTGACAAAGGGTTGATAACTAGAAATCTACAGAGAACTCAAATTAATCAACAAAAAAAGAGCAAACAATCCTATCTATCACTGGGCAAGAGATATGAACAGAACCTTCTCTGAGGAAGACAGATGAATGGCTAACAAACTTTTTAAAAAATGCTCATTGTCCCTGATCATCAGAGAAATGCTAATCAAAACTATCCTGAGATATCACCTATACCCAGTGAGAATAGCCCACATCGCAAAGTCTCAAAGCTGGGTGGCGCCTATGGCTCACAGGAGTAAGGCGCCAACCCTATACGCTGGAGGTGGTGGGTTCAAACCCAGCCCTGGCCAAAAAGAAAAAAAGTCTCAAAGCTGCAGATGCTGGCATGGATGTGAAGAGAAGGGAACACTTTTACACCGTTGGTGTGCGACTGAAGATTAATACAACCTTTTTCGAAGGAAGTATGGAGAATCCTCAAAGAACTCAAATTAGACTTCCCATTTGATCCTACAATCCCATTACTAGACATCTACCCAGGAGGAAAAAAAAATCCTTTTATCATAAGGACATTTGCACTAGACTGTTTATCGCAGCTCAATTTACAATTACCAAAATGTGGAAACAACCTAAACGCCCACCAAGCCAGGAATGGATTAACAAGCTGTGGTATATGTACACCATGGAATACTTACCATTCAGCCATTAAAAAACATGGAGACTTTACATCTCTTGTATCAACCTAGATGGAGTTGGAAGACATTCTTTTTTTTTTTTTTTTTGAGACGGAGCCTCAAGCTACCCGCCTGGGTAGAGTGCCATGGCATCA
>NW_003852446.1:9187649-9190976 GCF_000181295.1 Otolemur garnettii
AAAAAAGGCTTGGCGCCTGTAGCTCAGTGGCTAGGGCGCCAGCCACCTATACCTGAAGTAGCGGGTTTGAACCCAGCCAGGGCCTGCCAAACAACTACAACCAAAAAAAAAAAATATAGCTGGGCGTTGTGAGAGGCACCTGTAGTCCCAGCTGCTTGGGAGGCTGAGGTAAGAGAATAGCTTAAGCCCCTCTACCAAGGGTGACACAATGAGACAGTGTCAAAAAAAAAAAAAAAAACCTTTTGGGCCTTGACCTTTGTAGAACCTTGAAATAAAAAGTGTTCATGGTCGAAAGCAATGGCCCCTGGGCTAAGAAAAACAGTCTTAAGTCATAAACATTCATTGCTGTACCTGTCCTGGCTTTGACAATTTTAGAACCCTTGTGAGCTTCAGGTGTTCTCAACAATAAAAGTGGGGCTAACATTAGCTACCTGACAAAACAGTTGTAAGGATCGAATGGGACAATGAAGGCAAAACACCTAGGACAGTGCCTCAGCCATTTCTCTTCCTCCTACTCTCCCCCTACTTGGTTTAATCTCACAAAGATTAAATTCTATTGTCATAAACCACACATACGTTTCAAAACTCGTTCATCCTTTATAACCTCTGAGTACCTTAGAACAAGACTCAATAAAAACCTGTTGATCTGTTGACACATTAACCAAATAAAAACTTTCCAAATGTTAGGCAGTCAATCCCCTTTTTATGCAGCTTTAAACACAAATTCCAGTATCAGGAGTGGGTAATATTGGCCATCCATTGTATGTATCTATTCATAACAATGGAAAAGCATAATTTGATTCATTGCCATGAAGAAAAAAATTCAAATTCTTAAGAGTTCTACGCTTTTACACACATGAACACAAAGGGCTTTTTTTAGCCATCTGTTTTTCTGAATAGATTTTTCTTGTCTTAAGTGTAAAGCAAAGCATAAGAATGTGAAACTTAAACTGGAAAAACAAAATAAATAGAAAAAGATATAATGCATTTTAATAAAACAATCACTATTCTAAAAATCTAAGCAACCCAAACAGAAAATGGCCTTGTTTTTTTCTTCAAGTAGGCAGCTATCATTAGTGCTTAGTCACAAGTGCTTGGTCACGGACATCTAATTTACTGTTATCAGTAAATGTGTAACAAGGTCTCCTAAGTCCTCTAACATGTTAGAAAGAAGCAGAGGAGGAAAGGATCTTCTGGTCATCCACAAGTTCTAGCCAATGGTGTCAAGAAAGACACTTCTCAGTAAGTTAAACACTATTTTTAAAGGTCTTTGAGAAATATTGGTTCAGTTTCATAAACTCACAGCATAAACAGTGACTCACTATGTGTACAGTCATCCCCAGAGGGTGGGAGATGTGACAGAATTTACTTCTCCTTTCTTTCCTACATACAGGATATTGCTAGCAGAGGCAGAGAATCACTTCTTGAATGTAAGGAGTGGTCATTTACCGGTAGTCCAACCCCTCATTCTACAGACTGAGAACCCTTCACAGCCCTTTTTTGTGCTTTCTATCACCGAGAAAGATCTTCCTAACTCATCTCAGAACCCAGATCTGGCTGTCAAAGCAGGGCCTTCAGGAAGGTGTGTCTGGGAAAATGGGTTGTAAAACAAAAGCCAAGGCCAGGCAAAGGTGGCTCACGCCTGTAATCTTAGCACTCTGAGAGGCTGAGGCAAGTGGATCGCCTGAGCTCAGGAGTACAAGACCAGCCTGAGCAAGAGCAAGACTACTGTTTCTACTAAAAATAGAAAAATTAGTTAGGCATTGTGGCAGTCACCTGTAGTCCCAGCTACTCAGGAGGCTGAGGCAGGAGGACTTGAGCCCAGGAGTTTGAGGTTGCCATGAGCTAGGCTGACCCCATGGCACTCAATCCAGGGCAATGAAATGAGACTCTGTACCAAAAAAAAAAAAAAGGAAAGAAAGAAAGGAAGAGAGAGGCTCGGCGCCTGTGGCTCAAGTGGCTAAGGCACCAGCCACATACACCTAAGGTGGCGGGTTCGAATCCGGCCCGGGCTGCCAAACAACAATGACGGCTGCAACCAAAAAAAATAGCCAGGCATTGTGGCGGGCGCCTGCGGTCCCAGCTACTTGGGAGGCTGAGGCAGGAGACTGGCTTGAGCCCAGGAGTTGGAGGTTGCTGTGAGCTGTGGTGCCATGCCATGGCACTCTGCCCAGGGGGATAGCTTGAAGCTCTTCTCAAAAAAAAAAAATGAGAGAGAGAGAGAGAAAGAAAAAAGCCCTTGAAAATCCAGGAGAAACTATAATCCAATTGTTCCCACTTTGGTCTCAGGACATTTAAAAATTATTGAGCTTTCCTTCAAAAATTCTAGAAAAAAAAATGCTCAGCACCCAAAGCTCAGTGGTTAGGGCGCTGGCCACATACACCAAGGCAAGCCAGTTAGAACCTAATCCAGGGCCTGCTAAACAATGAGAACTGTAACCAAAAAAAATAGCCAGTGGTGGCACCCATAGCTCAGTGGGTAGGGCGCTGGCCACATGCACCCAGGCTGGCAGGTTCAAACCTAGCCTGGGCCAGCTAAACAACAAGGAAAACTAGAACTAAAAAAAACTAGCCAGGCCTTGTGGCAGGCACCTATAATCCCAGCAGCTTGGGAGGCTGAGGCAAGAGAATTGCTTAAGCCCAAGGGTTTGAAGTTGCTGTGAGCTGTGACACCACAGACTCTACCCAGGGCGACAGCTCGAGGCTCTGTCTCAAAAAGAAAAAAAAGAATTATGAATACACTTAGATTTAGGACTGGCTCATAGCAAAAAAAAAAAAAAAATACACAAACAGACATTCTTTCAGGCACCAGAGTAATGACATCATCATACAGCTGGTAAATTCATAATTATTTCCCCCCTAAAGCTAAAAGGAATAAAAGCAACACAGAGGATGGAGCAAGTAGGAATTAGAACAAGTTTCAACAGCAATGAAAGCCAGGAAATACTCAAATAACCTTAATATGCTGAAAGAAGAAAGCTTCCAAGCTCCAGTAACTGTAAGCAGTGAAACAAATCCTTCAAGAATTTCAAGATTAAAAAAAGAATTTAGTAATAATTAAAGACACATTTAGATCAGCAAATCAGATAAAGTTTGACAAAAAGCAGGTCTTCACTAAAAGAAGTAATAAAGAATGTACCTCAGGCTAAAGGAACGAGGAAAATCAGAGATTTAAGAAAGAAGGAAGAAAAAGGGAAAAAAGGGGGGAAGGAATAGAATATAAAAGTAAGAAATATAAAAAAGTAAGAATGAGGGCGGCGCCTGCAGCTCAAGGAGTAGGACGCTGGCCCCATATGCTGAGGGTGGCGGGTTCAAACCCAGCCCCCG